>NW_021680956.1:0-9864 GCF_001412515.2 Diachasma alloeum
TTGTGAATTCGATTTCTTCTGGTCGTGTACGCATATTCTGAGTGAGGGAAAACTGCAAAAATGATGGCCATAGGTGACTATATTTAATCGATAAATCGACTAATTCACTACGTGTTGCATTTTTATTTACTGGCAACAATTGTCGGAAATCTCCGCCTAATAGCATCAATTTTCCACCGAAGAGTTCATCATTGTTCATAACGTATCTCAAAGTCTTGTTTATTAATTCTAATACATGTCGTGGTGCCATTGGTGCTTCATCCCAAATGAATAAATCAACACTCCTAAGATATTGTGCCTTCTTCGATTGAGCTTTTATAGTCGGGGATGAATCAGTGTAAAGCGCAAGTGGTAATTTGAAAGTGATATGGAGTGTTTTTCCATTGGGTAATAATGTAGCTGCAATCCCGGTAAATGCCCTGGTACAAATGTTTTTCTCTTCACTCCGGAATAAATGATATAAAGGTGTACAAAGAAAAGTTTTTCCTGACCCACCTGGACCATCAACGAAGAAACAGTATGATTCATTGTCAGAATATCCGTTATGAATTTTTTGTAAAATTCTATCAACAATTTCCTTTTGTTCCTCATTGAGCTTTCGGTACTGCGCGGTACCGATAGCAAGGTGATCACCAGGCATCATGTCATCTTCAGTACTATCTGTTTCCATGATTTGAGGCATAGATGGAAAGTTTGAAAGACTTGAATTCTCTCGAATAAGTAAAGTATTTATTCGAATGTATGCTTTTCTCCGAGCTTCTGGTAGGGACATGGTACGCGAGTAATCTTGTGACAGTATATCTTGAAACTCTTCCCATGATTCCTCAGGTTTGATTGGTTTGCAGTGAATCAATATGCGAATGAATAAATGTCGTAATTGGTTAGGCATCATTCAAATTGCAGCCTCATTCATAGCATTTTTCCACTCATCGTCATCTTCAATCAGACCCAATGCCAAGCATGCACCAACAAAAGTATCATGTGTTATTCCATGTACAGTTTTCAAATCATCAAAGCTTTGTGCACCTTTCACTGTCAATAATAATAATCTAAGGTGAAACAGCTCAGTTAGTGTTGGGCTGACTGTATGCATCCGACCGATTACGTTGAATTTCGCTCGGCGATCACACCATGTAAGTCTACCATTAACTTTCTTACATGTATAATGAGAAGCAATGTCTTCATATGTGAATTTCCGAGTTTGGGGATCTTGACGATTCAATGCAAAATATGCAGTCAGCATAGTTTCCTTGTTTAATGCTGCTTGAATAGCATTTTGATTATCTAGATCATCAACCATGACGGTTTGCTGATTTGGCAAATGTACTGGCAAACGTGTAATGGAGTGGCTTCTACCATGCATTTCATAGTTGAAAATTCATGCACATGCTTCAGGGGGACTGACATAACGAGTTTCTATATAGTTGGTAATTTCATCGTGATCTATAATTACTTGCTGATTCGGTTCAGGATTCTGAATCACAACAGCTGCGGCATCGTGACCTTTGAAGATGTACTTATATAGATATTTAACCGCTTTTACACTCGAGACAACTTCCACGTTGATGTGACTGTTGAAAGTCAATAACAATTGTTTATTATGAGGAACAACATGTCGATTATCGAAAGAGAATCCATCAGATCGAGTATAAGATCCTGTGTTGGGACGTTTGTAATGAGGATAACCATCCTCATCCATAGTTGTTTGATCACAAAATCCTTTCGGATATTTGTTGGAGCACTTTTTCTCATCCAAGCACCAATCTCCACATGGACCATGAATCATGTTAGTTTTAATAATTTCATGTAACCGAGGATTTTCAACGGGATCAGAAATTTCGGCTGAAATATATTTGTCAACAATTTGTGGAGTAGTTATCTTTGAATTTGGCTTCAGAGTTAATAAAAGATGAACGTGAGGTAAACCTCGTTTTTGATATTCAATGACATAAACATAAGCTTGGACCTCACCGAATATCTTTTTCACTCTAATCATTTTCATGAGTTCATTTTTCTTCAATTCGAACACACGTGCTACCAAATCAGGTCGATCTGATGAAGTTTCTCCATCACCAAGATTTTCAGTAATTTCAGGCCATTTTGGATTACATGTCATTGTGATGAATAAATCAGGTTTACCAAATGTTCGAACAATTGTCATTACATCTTGATATATTTGTAACATGTAACGTGGTGACCCCACATGTGATGATGGAAAAATGAAAATTTTTCTTATTCGTGCATTTGATTCAGTTGCTTGATTTTTCAAATATTCCATCAGACCTTCATACGAATCAACTCTGAGTTCTTTCTGTATGCTTCGTAAATAATTCATCTTATCTTTCTCGATTTTTACATAACTATTAACAACCCATTGCTGGAATAAACGACGCCCTCTCAGAAAATAATTTGGTTCATCTCGGATGGCAATTCTATATTTGAAATATGCATTTCGAGTAACTCTTCTTGATTTAATGACTTGAGGAATGTTCATGTGCCACCCAATCGTTCCATGTGGATAAAACAATGGATAAGTCCAGGGTTCAATATTGGGATCCATTGTACTTAAACACTGTAATTCTTTAGTATCTTTGGGACGAATGGTGACATACTATTCTGGAATGTCACCGTCTGCCGTTGTAGAGAAAACAGCGGCTACTTCGTTTGAGCGTTGAAAATTGAAGCATCGTTTATCAAGACCTTTCTTTAGAGTGAATAAGAGTTGCAATTCTGGTTCTTCACCATTATTTTGATTCCTCATCAAATCTAACTCTTCTTTCATCATATAATATAATTGCGCAAAGGAATTATGTTGACGCATCACATCGTCAATGGCTTGGACAACTTCTCTATTCAGATGGGAATTTGAATTTAATCGAAATTCCGTAGCTTCATTCGGATCAACAATGAAAAGTTGTCCATAGCTGGGAGATTCATCAATAGTCGGATATAATGCTGTATTGATTTGGTAATATATTTGTCCTCGAATTTTAAAACAGGACCAGATCGTCGATTATTGAATTGAACCAAATTGGCATTGAATGATGCAAATGAAAATGAACTATTGTAGTGACGAATCCGTTGGAAAAAATGTTGGGATTTTTCATGCGTTCCATCGAATAATTGTTTCAAAATGAGCGGTGGTTCCGGTAGAGGTTCAAGAAATACATTACCGTGACTACAACAATCATTGAAAGTGGTTTTTCGTAAGACTTTTTCACCATGGAAGTGTTTTGCACTGCAACTCGTACACAGGACATTCATAGAGCCCAAATAATGCTGTGGAACATCAATTGTCTGGATTCCTGAGTGATCATTATTGAGAACTGGTTGAACATGTCGGGATTCACGTTCAGGATTAGGCAACACATTGACATGCGAGTCATAATTTGAATTCGTTGAAGAATTATTGAGAGGTGTGGTGTAATTACTAACATCATACAAATACTTACATCTTGTCCGGATATCAGATTGAGTGGTTCCATGTGCTGAAAGAATTGGTGGACGGAAATAACAATGGTCATGAAATGTGCGAGATCGCTCGGAGCTAATTTCTTGAAATGGTGAAAGTATTTGCAGTTCAGTGACGATCCTAGGAAACAAATGAAATCTTTGTTCGTTGGGCGATATTTGTTGTCGTGCAACGTTCATATTAGATTGACTGGTCTCCTGTGCTGAAAAAATTGATGAACGGAAATAACAATGGTCATGAAATGAGTGAAGTTGTTCAGAGTCAACTTTTCGCGATAATGAAGATGTTTGTGATTTAGAGATGATCCTAGGAATCAAATCAGATCTTCGTTCGTTAACTGATGCTTGTGGTCGTGGAACGTTCTTATTAATCATTGCATTTTGACTTTCAGAAGTAGGAGTGATAGTACCATGTACATGCGATTCCTGTGAAAATTCATTGATATCTGCAGAATATGCCATATCATGTACAAATCTGTACTTTCGTTTCTGTTTGGATTCGGGGAGAGATTTCCCCGGTCTTTTTGACATATTGAATGAATATTCAGCGATATTTAATGATAACAGCTGCTTTTAATCAAAATTGTTTTCCCTCACAAACACCCATGCAAATGAATATTCGAACAAAATGAAAGAAATTATTCAATAGATGGTGAAAAATCAACAATTCGTGTGAAAATATTGTTCTTTATTCTTCAAGAGCACTTTGATTTCTATTATAGTACAAAAAATGAGAGGTCTATCTATTTCAATCGAAATTTCTTTCAATCCGATATTATTTCTCTTCTTATTTCTATTTTTATCTTATATCTATATATCTGTTTTACGTCTATTCTTTTCTATTCTATTTCTATTTGTATTTTCAATACAATCTATAGTGTCTGTGTAGACTGTATAATCTGAAGGTCTGTATCAACTATATAGTCTGTATAATCTAGAGGTCTGTATATATTCAACTATATCTAAAAAAATTTCTTCTTCGCAAAATGATCAATGATCTACTGTATATTGATGATGAGAGCCAGCTGATGTTCCACCTGAAATAGAAATGACCATGAGTTGATACATCAAAACTTAATTAATGGAAAATATTAATGTATTGAAAGTAATACACGTAATACATTACCTATTCTTTATTATTTTCTCTTCTCTTTAATCAGATTGAAACACCTCAGGTAAAGTCTCTCTCAACAAAAGTCCTTGGCGATACTCGATGACGTCTATTTGCGTCTGATGGACGGAATCGGAATCTGAAAATGTTCAATTATTGAGTAGTGAATAAAACGCATCATTTTTTATTGTTACTAATAAATTCACTAAAAAAACTTCAGAAAAATCTGAAAATTTATCACAATCTAGGTCATAATAAGGACTATTACTGCTCATAAGATCGACGTGATCGATTCGATAATTCGTGAGACAAAGCGATTTGTTTTTAAATCGTTTTTCGCGAGTGCTTTAAACTAATGAATTGATTTCAATTTTTTTTAAATATTTGTTTGAATTTTTTATACGATATGTTTTGTATTTTTAAATAGAAACTACAAATCCGTTCGGAATGTTACTACCAATGAAATTGCCACAAATGAACAAAACTATTAACGCATAACGTAACGTCCAATACTGTCTAATATCTTCTGTCGAAACTACTCGGTCCCCTTGCGTGTTTGTAAACTCCATTGATCTAATAATTTTGAATATACAAACATAATTGGGTCATCATTTAGAGACAGGGATCGGCACCAACATTATTTTCGGTAATATTTTCGCATTTCATTAGTACTTATTTTAGCAATTGGTAATGATAAATTGTCTTTATTTGAGTACTCTAATGATCTCTAATTGAGATAAGGAATTTTTTTATTGTCGTATCGATCAATAATAATATTTGAGAAATTTTCATTATTCAATTTAAAAACACGACATACACACACACACCCACGTCTTGTCCAATTTTTAAACACATTTGTTTAAATCAAAAAATTGTTTTGTTCAATTAGAAATCGAAATGGTAATTAAATATCGGATTCGTTCTATTATTGACTGTAGAAGTAATGAAAATCAAATTATTAATATTGACAATCAGCTTGGTAATGAATTATTGATAAAGAAATATTGATTTATTGTCGATCTCTGTTTAGAGTGAAAAAAAATGAGGGGAATTGTTCACTCTATGGTGTGGAAAATTAAGTCCATTGTGACAACTGAAAATACAGAATTTACCGATTTTTCACACTTTGTAGTTCGACGTTGCATTACATGTGTTGAAATTATCATGAATTTATGTTGTACTAATCTTCGACAGCTTCAATTTAATTTGTTTCTTAATTATTTCTTCACTTACCTTGGTGTTTGCGCGTAACAGCGATATGTTCCATGTACTGCACGGAATGACTGGTCATAAACCTGTTGAGGTTAGGATTAGAGCGTATAATAACGGGTTCAGTCGCGGTAAAACTTCGTGTGTGTTCGTTCTCGAGAACTACACAATCGGGAATTCATATATGGCACGATTGAAATTAAATTCTAAAATTGGAGGGAAATTTCAAAATCGTTTTTTTCAGTAATTTCAGTGTTTCTTCGAAACATTTCTTTTTTTTCCGGATATTGATATATTTTTTGGGAACTGAGATAACTTTCAACACCTCACCTCCCCTTACCTATCACAGTCAAATTCTAGCGGAATTTCAATTTCCAAGAACACGTTGAAACTGAAAACAAAAAAAAACGTTTCAAAGAAACACAATCAGATAAATGGAGAAAAGAACGCCTTAAAAAATTAAAATTAACTATTAGAATATCAAATAATTAAGTGTTTAATTATCAAATTAAATTTTTTATTATTGACAAAGTTGAACACGTTTTACATTGAACACATAACGCTTATAATTATGATATGAGTTCAGACTCAGACTATCCAGTCTTGTAGTTGCTCTTTGAGATTTTCTTACTTTTAATAACGACAAAGATGCAAATGTGTCTATCAACAAATTTAAATTCTGAGAATATGAAAAAATAATTAAATGTTTTCATCATAAAATCAACCTCTTCATCACTGAAACTTTAGACACTTTTACATCGAACTCATGACGTTTACATTATTGAATCTCAGACGATTCGATAGATATATCCGCTCAATCCATAGCACCTTGAGCTTTTCTTAATTACTCTGATACTTTTCAATCATTTTTTAACATTATAATACTATCGCGTCTTACTGCCTTTGGCATTACAAAAAAAAACTTAAAATAATAAAAACTAAAAAAAAACATCATTTTTCATCTGATTTCAAAGGAATTACTTATCTCGAAATAGTCCATTTTTTTTCTATAAAGATTTTTCTTCTAAAAAAAATTACATTTTTTTCTGATGAAAAATTGCCTTTTTTTGTCTTTTTGTTTTGTTTTTTTTGTTTTCTTTTTGTTTTTTTTGTTTTTTTTGCTTTTTGTTTGCAATTTTTTTTTAGGAGAAAGTTATCGAATTTTTCAACTCTTGAAACATAATGATTTGACATTAAAAAACTGTAATTCATCTTTAACCTTTTTGCTTATGTTGTTGCTTTTTTTAAACAAAAGTTATGATTAAAGCATTTTTGTTTTTGATCGTTTTCTCTTCAGAAACTTTTAGTTTTTCTCATGCAGTGATAATCATTGAAATAAAAATTGTCATCATCATATCTTCTTTGTTTTTTTTTGATCAGGTGTCCTCATCATGCTTTTCCAAAGAAGAAATCTCCTATCTATTAATAAATTCTTATAAAATTAACAATAATTGACTCTTACTCATAAGTACAGCACAGTACGATAATTAACTTTTGCTAATAAGTAAGCACAGCACGTAATATTCTTTGACTATTACAAATAGCACAAAAAAAAATTAAAATAATAGAAACTAAAAAAAAACATTATCATTTTTCATCTAATTTCAAAGGAATTACTTATCTCGAAATAGTCAATTTTTGTTTCTTTAAACATTTTTCTTCTAGAAAAAATTACATTTTTTTCTGATGAAAAATTACATTTTTTTGTTTTTTTTTTGTTTTTTTTTGTTTTTTTTTTTGTTTTTTATTTGCAATTTTTTTTTAGAAGAAAGTTGTCGAATTTTTCAACTCTTGAAACATAATGATTTGACATTAAAAAACTGTAATTCATCTTTAATCTTTTTGCTTATGTTATGTTTTTTTTCGATCAGGTGTGCTCATGCTTTTCCAAAGAACAAATCTCCTGTCTATTAATAAGTTCTTATAAAATTAACAATAATCAACTCTTACTCATAAGTACAGCACAGTACGATAATCAACTTTCGCTTATAAGTAAGCACAGCATGTAATATTCTTTGACTATTACAAATAGACCAGAGCATTAATTCATAGTCTTGACATCAAAAACAGTGATCCACACTGAAAATCAGTTCATCATCTTCACTCGTCTTTAATTGAGAGCAGGGGGAATGGCAATAATCATTTCTTACATTAATCAAGATGTTATGAATTCTTGAAATATTCATAGAATGTTTTTTCTTTTTTTTTGTTGCTGAAAAAAGGAGAAAATACAAAAAAATAGTTTTCTATTAATTTTTTAATGAAACTGAGAAGAAGCGACAAAAAGCATTCCGTCCATTTCCCCTCTCTCCCCTTTACTGGTCACCAAAATACATATATAAAAAAATCGAACAAATAAGAAGCTGAGCTTCAGAGAAACAAAAAAAAATTAATTCTAAGGATATGTTGATCCTTAAAAGCATAGAATATGAACTTGAAGAGTATTGATGAGGGATTCAAACGATCAAAGTCGAGGAGTGTTCGAGTTGAAAATAATCCTACAAGTTAACAAAATGTCTTAAAGACTTCTATTAGTTTCTACCTCGATAACGACTTCAGCTCCAATGACATTTGGAATTCTTGTGGTGGTTGACTGATCATCAACAGAACTATTACCTTCACCATCCAGTCGAGGACGTTGTGTTGGCCTTGAAATAGTGTCGCTCTCATTAGTAGGGTCCTCAACCTCAGAAATAGATCTTCGTATTGGGGGCGTATTCTCATTGGGAGTTGTCGCAGCTCTGTTTCGCCCCGAGACTCGAAACCCTTGCCTCATCTGAACCTCAGTCATTAAGATGTCATCCTTAATATGTATGTGAGCCATGTCTGGTATCTGCAGAACAATACTCTGATTATCGTTCCTGCGTAGAGTACCCCTGATTGTGACGTGTGATCCCAATGCAGGATTTCCGTTAGCCTCAAATGAGGTCACATAGACAGGAAGTCGGTATTTCACAGCATCCGTGAGGATGCCACTCCCGTACGTGGAATTATTGGTGATGACACTGGCAAATTCTAGTTTGATATAGCCTGTGAGGGTCACAGGTCCAGTCACTTCACCTATTTGATCCCAATTGATAGTAACATATTCAATTGGGTCTGGGGTGAGTTGGGGCATAGGTCCCAGAATTGACACCGTCCTATGAGCCTGGATAAAAATCTCAATGCTCATTAAATTATCTTCAGCCCGACGATATAGGGGATTAGCTACATTGACCCTGCCTCTCGTAATCCTTACACTCTAGAACAAAAGAAATGGTCACTATTTCCGCAATTTTTCTATACTCCATACTACATAATATTTCAGAAAACTTACCTGACGCATTAGTCGACCCTCAAATTCGGCGATTCTCCTTCCCCAGAAAAGAATTCTTATCAAACGGTTCGACAGGTTTGAAAAGATGCAACGATACGGGTGATTGGCTGACCGAGTAACGTTTGCCCTCAACCTGGGCTCATCAATGCGGATAATAGCACCTGTAACATCGCTGAAAATGAACAACATTTAATTATTCACTTGATTCATTTTTTTTCCATTTTTCATTTTCATTGATTATTCCTTGAAAAACTCAATGCCATTCAGAATAATTTTCAGATATTAATTTTTTCATCCACGTGGAGGGTGGATCCTAACCTTCCCCCATTTTCATATTCATATAATTAATTTCCCTCCAATAAAAATAGAAAAATAACTCACACAAGTGTATCTCCAACTTCCAGTTGATCGAACTCCTCGTCCGACGTTAGAACAAAATTAATTTGTTCCTCTTCCATAATTGATTACGTTTTTACAAAGCACGCCAATGTTTCTCCTTCAGCAGAGGCTAACCGGAAAGGGCGACATTTCACGAAGCGGAAATGGCGTGCGCTCTCTCATGAAAATCGTCTTATTTTCAACAACACTCCACACGACTTTTGTTGCCCGCCATAATTCAAATTTAAATATAATACTACATTTTTTTACTACATGTTTCCAATTTTAACATTTATCATTTGAATTTAAGAAGAACATATGAACAAAACGAAGAATATGTAAAACCATTCAATTCATATAATTTGAATCATTTTTTTTT
>NW_021680956.1:13023-19253 GCF_001412515.2 Diachasma alloeum
AACAATAACAACAACAACAATAATAATAATAAAATGACCAATAGAAGCTTCAGAAGAGTCTGACATAATTTTCCACTTAAGGAGTTTTTGCAGATATTCCCCCAGTTTTCACGTTTCTCCCGATTTTCTGAGAAACGGTTGATAAAATTGACACGAAGAAATATATCGTTTTTAAGTTTTATCATTATTTAATGACTCACGAAGTTTCGACGCAGTGGAAGAATTTTCTACGTCTTCACCAAACTTTTTCGAAAATTCAAAAAACTTTAGTAAAAATGCACAAAAATAGGCCCTCGGCTATGAAACTTTATGAGTCATTGAATGACGATAAAACCTAAAAACTATTTTTTTTGTGTTAATCTGATCAACAGTTTCCCGAAAATTTACGAAAAACATGAAAAGTAGTGAGATATCGACAATAACTTCTTAACTACATTTTTGTATTGAAGTATTTCGTGCAATAACAAAAGTGCAAGTGATATTGTCCAGTAGAAATTTTTCGACATTAATTAGACATAAAAAAATATGTCTCCATACCTTTCTCCTCTCACGAAAATAATTGAGACAAATTTAATTATTTGAGCTGAGAAATTTAATTAAAATAGGAGCATATTTCAATAAAAAAAATGAATTGATTGGTATGAGAAGTAATGTATACCTGCCCAGTTATATTTTGGACGAAACTGTCAGCGTGCTCTCCCCAAAATATCATCCTGATGACCCTGTCAGTAAGATTTGTGAAAATCATTTTCACACAACCCTGGTTCCAGGAATAATCAGTGGGTCCTGGACTCTCTCTTCTTCGAATGACTCCCAGCAGTGGCCTATAAAATAAAACATTTATTAATTTTTATTGCTTTATTTGATATAGGCAAGCGTGGGGTAAAAGTGACATGTAGGGTAAAATGAACCTGTAAGAAATTGTTTTATTGTTCATTTTTTAAATTTTCATGTTCCAAGAAACATAAACAGATGACTGAAATATTTGGCAATTAGTGAATTGATAGGCTGGCAAGTAGCACTTCCTAGTAACGCAAAAATAAAAATGATACAAATAATTCGCTAATGACTAAGTACACCTGCAAGTGGGGTTGGAAAATTTTATTTCAGTTATACTTCAACGGTATTATTTAATATTGAATTCAATACATTCTTAAACAATTCACCAAGGCATTTATTACTGTAGATAACCATTATATAGCCCGAGAAAGATATTTCATGGCGTTAATAGCCAATACATCAGTTTAAATGAAAAAGAGTCCGTTTTACCCAATCCTGCTCTAAATTTTCTCTTTATATTCGTTTTTTTCAACACAATAGAAATATCGAAATAGCGACTGAATGTGTTTCATAACCTACAATTCAAATAACGTTACATTTATGTAGGTAATTTTTTTTTCAATTTGAGTTTTCGTGTTCAGCCTGTAAAAGTCGATTTTTACTACACATTAACATTTCATAGTTTATAATAATGATGAAAAATTATTATTAAATTAATACTTACATGATATTGTATCCAGGCTCCAAATAATCGACATCGTCATTCGATGCAAGCGTAAAAAAGTCGATCTCATTGTCAGCCTCTGCCATGATGTGTAGACAGATTTCTTTTTGTCACATAAAATAATTTTCCAACGAACAGCAATTTTTTAACAGCACAAAAACCACTGAAGACGGGAGGTGCTAAGTTTTGGCGGCAAACGTTGTTGCCGACTTGTCGCTCTATAAAAATGGGATACGTCATTTCCATGAGTTAGCCGCATAATTTCATCGTGAATTATTATGATGAATTAAAAAAATCCATTCCGTTCAATTAAAAAAAGATTAGCACATTCAATTGAAAAAATCAATTGAAAAAATAGTTAATTCAGTATAAATAACAATTAAAAACAAATTCTGTGTAAATAATGCTATGTGGCAATCATGGAGAACCTCTATTCTCCATGGTGGCAATTTAGTCGAAACGACACTCTATGTCGATTTCATACGTTCGTGGCTGAACTGTCAGTTCGACTTCGACTTTCGATTTTCGATTCGATTACCTTCAATTCGAGTTCGCATCCGACGCCATTATGCTTTCCTTTATATGATAGGAATTGTCAGGAATGTAAAATCGAACATATTATAATCAATTGTATACTGAATGCAGAATCTAATGATCTAAAAGTCTTTTCCTTTTACGTGTATTCACCTGAAACCCGGCCCGAATATTTTTTCTACGGAATTGTTGCTACTGCGAAATAACTATCTATTTTGAAGAAATCCTCCGATTCTACTCTCAGCGTTAGATCTTAATCCTTCAAACATTATTTCATCTCGTCTAATGTCTTAGTAAAAGAATAAAATATTTGAAATTCTGTAGAAAAAGGTTTTTTTTTAGTGGCAATGCAACTCGTTGAACTGCTATTGGAGAATTGATTACTGGGAAGTAGAAATTTTTGAAAAATACAAAGAAATGAAAAAGAAAGCCAAGTCAGCAATGTCGAATAAACGAAAATAATGCACAATCAGATTTCTATAAGAGAAATAGTTTCAAATCGAATGAGGATTTTAAAAAAATTCTTGATGAAATAAAAAATTAGTAGAAGGAGGACCAACGTCCTTGGCGCGGATCAGAAGATGGAGAATTAGATCAAAGAGGATAGACCTGAGTAGAGGCCCGGATCGGGGGTTTGACTGACTCCAAAAATGTTAGTTGGTACCCCACGGGAAAGGCGGCGTCCCGGTCGAATTGTCGGTAAATGTGAATCGGGTGCGTGAGTAACTCGGCAGCAGCGTTGCCAACCATACCATTATCATGGTATCTATACCATGAAACTGGCTCCGATACCATGTACCATGATGCCCGTCGTGGTATCATGGTATACCATTTTTCACGCGAGGAATGAAGGGAATGTTCTAAAAATTCATTATCTTCGGATAACTTTATTAAATATTTTAATGCTTTTCTTTCCTGAAAATTGCATTGATTATATGGCTTCTATCAGCAGCTGAAATTTTTTCAATGAATCTCCAATGACAATAAAAAAAGTTGGTTTAAAAAAAACATCCGTCTCTGTCCAGTACGAGTTTTAACTTATCGCTTGTCATTGATGCCGTTTGACACTCAAACCTTGTTGGTAGAAGTGATAATCGATCTTCGTTTGAATTGTTGGTACATCGAATTTCATGAAAAATTTGAGGTTTAAGAATGGTAAAGCGGACACTATTCAGGAACACCAAGAGCGCCAGCGACTCTCGGAAGGACCATCAGTCGATAAAATGGAATTTGTCCGATGGAATATCCGACGAATCATGTACAGCGAGACAAAAATTGCATAAAATTCGTTACAATTCGTTTTCTTGCCACAACAGCTAATATTCACTAGCGGTGTGTCCTCCATAACTCGTCACAAGAACTGCTTGATAGGTGCCGGCACTCCCTTTTGAAATTCCTCCACGAGAATCACAACTATTTGTAAAAAAGTTTGCGTATTTTGATCACAATCTTGCTGTAAATACCACAGGTAAATATCGATGAATGACATTGAGCTGNATCCGACGAATCATGTACAGCGAGACAAAAATTGCATAAAATTCGTTACAATTCGTTTTCTTGCCACAACAGCTAATATTCACTAGCGGTGTGTCCTCCATAACTCGTCACAAGAACTGCTTGATAGGTGCCGGCACTCCCTTTTGAAATTCCTCCACGAGAATCACAACTATTTGTAAAAAAGTTTGCGTATTTTGATCACAATCTTGCTGTAAATACCACAGGTAAATATCGATGAATGACATTGAGCTGCACTTACGGTTTCAATATAAGGTTAGAATTTCCAGCAGTACTGACCGAAAAACTTGCTTCAGGTAATATGGAAGACAAAGATAATGCATGTCGAACACCACCAAAAAAGAAATCGAGAGTCAAACAAGGGAGTAAACCTAAAGTCGCCCAGAAGTTTCGAGATGATTGGCTGCAGATGAATGAGTTCAAGTCTTGGCTACAGCGTGTTCCTGCTAATCCTCTCAAAGCCAGATGTAAATTGTGTTCTCAGGAATACACTGCTGATATATCTGTATTGAAGACACATGCCAAAACAGATAAACACAAAGAGAGGGAAAGACCACTGAAGAACACAAACATAAAAATGACTCAGTTTCTTCAACGTGAAAACGGCACTGGAGACCCCTTAGACACTGCGGAAATAAAAATTGCTGTATTCTGTGCCGATCACAAAATTGGCTACAACGCATTGGATCACCTGTCAGACCTGCTGAAAGAATGTTTCCCGGATTCCAGAATTGCTCAAAAAATGGCTGTGAAACGAACCAAGGGAACGGCAATTATCAAAAATGTCATTGGCAAGACGGAAAGGCGCATACTTGCGGAGAAGCTGAAGAACACTAAATTCAGCATTATGACAGACGAATCCACAGACATTTCGGTTACTAAAACAAGTTGTCTGCTTGTGAGATATTTTGATGAAGAAGAAGGCAAGGTTGTATGGAAATTTTGGGACTTGATACAGGTTTTGGAACCTGGGAAGATAACAAGTGCAACAGCAGAACACTTGTACAGCAACATCATCAAAAGCTTCACAGAGCGAGGAGTTCCAATGAAAAATGTCGTAGGCTTTGGATCTGATGGTTGCAGCGTTATGATGGGTGTGCATAAGTCCGTTGCTAGTCGTTTGAAGCGAGGTTATCCACACATTACGATCCTAAAGTGCATTTGCCACTCGCTGCATATTTGTGCAAGCGAAGCTTGTAAACAATTACCACGTAGTTGTGAAGGCTTAGCTCGCAATATCTACAATTTTTCAATAGCAGTTGTAAGAAGCAAAGTGAGTACGTGGAATTCCAGATATTTACGAACGTTGAAATCCACAAACTCTTGCATCCATCCCAGACACGTTGGTTGTCGTTAGTATCAGTGGTAGACAGAATTCTCGAACAATGGCCTGCTCTGCTATTGTTTTTCAATGATCAGTGGTAAGCACTCAAGTTGAAGGCGGCAGAGTCCATTCACGAAAGTTTGAATGATCCGTTCAATAAACTGTTCTTGTTCTTCCTACAGTGGGTTCTTCCCAAATTCACTGAACTCAACAGATATTTTCAGTCTGCCAAAGTTGTAATCACAGATCTTCATGAGGCCATGGTTGATCTGTATAAGATCCTCCTTTATGGTTTCTGAGGATAAATCCCATTATCTTCCAATTGAAGAGATGTATCTGGGGGCACAGGTACTACAAGAGCAGCAGAGCATGAAGATCCAGGAGCGCCCGGATCTACTGAAACATTTTCGAGAGAAATTTCAGGCCTTTTTGATCTCTGCCTGTCTTGAGGTACGAAAGCGATATGATTTGAGAATAGTTTTTTGGAGAACCTGAGAATTTTCAAGCCCAAATACGCGCTGTCAAGCACTGAACGAGAGAAAACGCCTTCTCTCATTCCTCTTCTAGTCACGCTCTCCAGAGTTTATGCCAAAGAGAATTACCAGGACATTGATGACGAGTGGCGCCGGCTTTGCTGCTACCTTCTTGACAACGAGATGAAGGGACTGGACACTGATGTATTCTGGGCGAAACTGTTGGCCCTGAAGAACGATGGCGATGTCCATTTGTTTCAGAATTTGAGTCGCTGCGTTCTCAATGTGTTATCGCTTCCCCATTGAAATGCCGACAGCGAAAGAGTGTTCTCCAAAGTCAACCTCATAAAGACGAAATTGAGAAATCGCCTCATCGTATCCACCGTTCGAGGTACTCTGTTTACTATCTAGCATGTCGTGGTTAGCGGTGGCTTTGTTGCTTTCAGACCTACCAAAGAGATGTCGAGGATGACCAAAGACTCACTCCACGATAAGCCAAAGAAATCCAAAAGTATGGCAGAGCAAGACGAAGAAGATGACGGAGCGGATGTGATGTTCGAGGATGTCTAAATTGAGACTTGAGATTATTCAATATTTATATTATTAAAAAATGTTCAAGATGACGGAGGTAATACTCTATTCAAAGAAGTCCAGATTGAGACTTGAGATTATTTAATATTTATATTATTAAAAAATTATTCGAGGAAGTCTCGATTGAGAGTTACGATTGTACTAATATTTGTGTTAATTTGTATTATTAAAAAAAGTTTATGATACAAAACTTTTTAATTTTCTCCAAGAACCCTATTTTATCGGCGGATACCATTATTACCTCTGAAATACCATTATTTTTCCCACCCCATACCATGATCCGAGCGCC
>NW_021680956.1:19597-19766 GCF_001412515.2 Diachasma alloeum
GGCGCAGAGCGCTTCCCCATTAATTCGCCCGCTACTTAAAAAATCGTATCTCTGCTCCTAATTGACATTAAGAAATGAAACGGGGGTTGAAGGATGGGGACTTTAATTCTCCATCGAACAGCATTGGTTTCATTCCTTAATGTTAATTAGGAGCAGAGATACGATTTTT
>NW_021680956.1:23482-39052 GCF_001412515.2 Diachasma alloeum
AAAATCCTCATTCGATTTGAAACTATTTCTCTTATAGAAATCTGATTGTGCATTATTTTCGTTTATCCGACATTGCTGACTTGGCTTTCTTTTTCCTTTCTTTGTATTTTTTAAAAATTTCTACTTCTCAGTGAGAACCAAACAAAACTTTTTCTTGTCGCAGTTTTTTTTACAAAAACATGTATTTTTGTTTTTTTAGGGAGATTTCATTATTTTTTTCAAAATAAACAAGGAATCGTTTTTATATCCTGTAAATTTTTTCATTTTCACTTCAATTCGGCTCATTTATTTTTCACACGATAAATCATCTTTCCAATTAACAATCGAAGTAAAACAAATAGTTCTATTCCACAGTCGTTATTTGCACCGACTTTTAATTATTTATTCAAGATTTTCCGACTGAATTTGCTTCTTCGAGAATTCATTTGTGCACGAAACTCGAATGAAAAATATCTGTGGAATTCATCATTCGTGCACCATATTCAATTTGTAAATTCCCGGGCTTCCCTCCTTGGTGCGTGTGGTTGTATTGCACTGCTACCAACTCCGTAACAAAAAAATGACAGGAGTTGATGTGAAATGCGAGAATGTGCATATGAACCCGTTGATATGCGCGTATTTTTTTAAATATTGCTTCGAACAAAAAAATAGTTACATCAATGAGAAGCTTGTGGCGAATTTATATAATGTAACTAAGAGTATTTTTCATGTAGCTCGTCAAGTTTGTATTTTATTTAATGGATATGATTCGGAGGTAGTGGAGGGGGTAGTTGCTTCGTATATAGATACACGGCAGCGATCGGCCTGATGTTTTGTACAATCGGAGTCAAAACTTTTCTTGGCCGATACGCTGCCGCGTATCTCGAATAACTCCCACGAATAACTACACACACGAAAAAAAATTAACAATAGAAAAACCTAGTACTTTCTCTGAAAAGTTCTATTGCACTTCTTCCGGAACTTTATTAGAATTCTATTGGAATTTTATTAGAATTCTATTCAAAAAGGGTTTTTCTTTTTTCCGTAATATTCAATCAAATATCATTCAACTTCCCCATGCGTTTTTAATAGATATTTGTTTACCGAAAAATAGCTATAGATGTTGATTTCTGTACATAATTTATTCTGATGGGATTTTCTCTATGAAAATATTTGGGTATGGACTTTCTAAGTTTTTTTTCTCAGAAGTGATATCAGAAACTGATAAAAAATGAAAACCGCGGAAAAGAAATGAAAAATTCAGGCACAAGGACTTCTATCAACTATCTGTTAACAAAATGACATGATAAAGTTGCAGAAACTTCTATTGTAGAAATGGCGCAATAAACAAATAGAATTTTCCATTAGAATTTCTTAGAGAAAATGGGGTTTTTCTATGAAATTATTTCATGCGTGCATGCATTTTCTCAGTCGATATATGAACCATCATGCGATAGAAAAAGACACTCTATCGGAAAAATAGAAGGTGGGATATTTTACAGAAAATTGTGGGTCTTACGCATGAATGAATTCAATATAAAAACACTAGGCCCTTCCATTGAAATACTCTCTATATAATTTATTTGGCTTAAATTTTCTACATTTTTTTTTGTTTGTTTTGCTTGAAGGGAAAAAAGACAAATTGAATGAAGAAAAACTTTGAAAATTCGAGCCGAGAAAATTCTATAGGAAAATCTCTATTGAACATTTCGAACACCAACAACTTGTAGAAAGTTCTATAGAAATCCATTAGAGTTGTCTAGCGACATCGCTAGGTTTGTCTATTGAATTTTTTCATACATGCAAGTTGACGTAGATGTGCAACTAATGGGGATCGAAGAATAAATGTGCAGTTTTAGGAGTAAAAATAATAGCGCTATTAATTATATTCATATTACATATATTTTACTACTGAGTTTTTCGGAGTAAACATGAGAAAGACTCTCATGTTTCCGGGAGGATTTTCCATCGAAAAAGGGTTTTTGATGTATCCTCTCGAATGTCGGTGTTATTATTGAGATAATTACACTTAGAAAGGATCAAATTTACAAATTCCAAGCGAGATTACTATTAGTTCCAGAAGCCGTGACCGATGTAATTTTTGTTCTACATACTTCTTCAATTATTAACCCTAGACTGGTCACCATGCGAGGGAATTGCCGCAACACGTCGTTTTATTCACCTTGCCATCGACTGGCTGACCGGAAAATCTTGAGAAAAATTGAATTCATCAATTGAAGTATCTGGAAAATTCTAGTATTTTTTTTCAATATTGTATCCTTAATTCTGGGAGAAAAAAAATTTTTTCCAATAGGTGAACAATTTTTTCTCGTGTTAAATGAAATCGCCTGTTGCGCGACGTTGCTGGGAACTCGCTAAATGCGCCCGGGAAGTGTAGAGTGGATTCCGCAACGCTGGAGCCTAAATAACACGGCGGCACTNTGTAGAAATGGCGCAATAAACAAATAGAATTTTCCATTAGAATTTCTTAGAGAAAATGGGGTTTTTCTATGAAATTATTTCATGCGTGCATGCATTTTCTCAGTCGATATATGAACCATCATGCGATAGAAAAAGACACTCTATCGGAAAAATAGAAGGTGGGATATTTTACAGAAAATTGTGGGTCTTACGCATGAATGAATTCAATATAAAAACACTAGGCCCTTCCATTGAAATACTCTCTATATAATTTATTTGGCTTAAATTTTCTACATTTTTTTTTGTTTGTTTTGCTTGAAGGGAAAAAAGACAAATTGAATGAAGAAAAACTTTGAAAATTCGAGCCGAGAAAATTCTATAGGAAAATCTCTATTGAACATTTCGAACACCAACAACTTGTAGAAAGTTCTATAGAAATCCATTAGAGTTGTCTAGCGACATCGCTAGGTTTGTCTATTGAATTTTTTCATACATGCAAGTTGACGTAGATGTGCAACTAATGGGGATCGAAGAATAAATGTGCAGTTTTAGGAGTAAAAATAATAGCGCTATTAATTATATTCATATTACATATATTTTACTACTGAGTTTTTCGGAGTAAACATGAGAAAGACTCTCATGTTTCCGGGAGGATTTTCCATCGAAAAAGGGTTTTTGATGTATCCTCTCGAATGTCGGTGTTATTATTGAGATAATTACACTTAGAAAGGATCAAATTTACAAATTCCAAGCGAGATTACTATTAGTTCCAGAAGCCGTGACCGATGTAATTTTTGTTCTACATACTTCTTCAATTATTAACCCTAGACTGGTCACCATGCGAGGGAATTGCCGCAACACGTCGTTTTATTCACCTTGCCATCGACTGGCTGACCGGAAAATCTTGAGAAAAATTGAATTCATCAATTGAAGTATCTGGAAAATTCTAGTATTTTTTTTCAATATTGTATCCTTAATTCTGGGAGAAAAAAAATTTTTTCCAATAGGTGAACAATTTTTTCTCGTGTTAAATGAAATCGCCTGTTGCGCGACGTTGCTGGGAACTCGCTAAATGCGCCCGGGAAGTGTAGAGTGGATTCCGCAACGCTGGAGCCTAAATAACACGGCGGCACTTTCCCGCGAAGGTGACTAAAGTCGCGTTTTCCCGTCAGGTGACCAGTTTATTCACTGCACTCTGACATTTCTCTATTGTCTGTATTTACAGAGAAAAGAAAAAGTTCCTAGGAATCGATGTGTCTTTTTTAGGCAGTTGCATTTCTGAAATGCAATGAGCAAGCAATGTTAAAATTAAGTCATTTTGTAAAAAATTTCCAGTGACATGATCCTGAAAATCAAAGGAAAGTCTTGAATTCAGGACTGATGTCTGTAGGTTTCAGTAATATTTTTGCGGAAATTCCGGGAACACTTATTGGGAATTTTTATCGCCTTGCCGTAATACGGAAATTTCAAGGAATTTCGTCATTGCAAATTAAAAATTTCTATAAATTTCAGTCCAATTATATGTGTACGTCCACGTGAAAAGGGCCCATTTTGTGGCATCTAATTTCCGAGATATTCACGTTTTTCTCTCCACTCCATTTATCCCAATGTTAAATTGATTTTTTGATCTTCTATACCGACGTCACACGGAGGAAAATAAATCAGTAAAAGTCTTGCGATCGCAAGGAATTTCCCGAAGATCCCTTTTTGGAATCTTCGGGAAATTCTATCCTATCCTACTCAAGTAGGAGCGGAGGAATTAATTTTCAAAAGCGCGNAAATCCGAATATGCTATTTATTTTGTCCTCCCGTCGCGCAATCATTTGTTATAAACAAATTAGTCCCCATTTTTAGTNTCTATACCGACGTCACACGGAGGAAAATAAATCAGTAAAAGTCTTGCGATCGCAAGGAATTTCCCGAAGATCCCTTTTTGGAATCTTCGGGAAATTCTATCCTATCCTACTCAAGTAGGAGCGGAGGAATTAATTTTCAAAAGCGCGGAGTACACCTCCGAACGGCTCTCCGGAGGAGCTCCTCCGATTGGAAAATTCATTTCTCCCCCCCTAATTACGATGAAAGAATGAAAGCAATATCCATCGATGGAGAATTATATTCTCAATAAATTACAGCGGTTTCATTGCTTAATCTCTATTAGGAGAGGAGGAATGAATTTTCAAAGCATGCAGTAACTCCGGACAAGTTCTTCTCATTCAAAAATAATTTTCTCCCCTCCATAATTGAGATGAAGGAATGAAACCAAAGCCTACCGATCGAGAATTGTATTGTTAATAAATGATATCGGTTTCATTTCTTAATCTCAAGTAGGAGCGGAGGAATGAATTTCCGAAAGCGCGGAGAAACCCCGAACGGCTCTCCGACGTCGAGTGAGCCCGGAGAGGCTGCCCTGATTGGAAGATTCATTTCTCCCCCCCCCCCCCCCTCCTAATTGCGAAGAAAGAATGAAAGTAACATCTATCGATCGAGAATAATATTCTCAATAAATGACAGTGGTTTCATTCCTTAATCTCTATTAGGAGAGGAGAAATGAATTTTCAAAACGCGCAGTAACTCCGCACAAGTTCTTCTCATTCAAAAATTAATTTCTCCCCTCCCTAATTAAGATGAAGGAATGAAACCAAAGTCTGCAGATTGAGAATTGCATTTTTAATAAATAACATTGGTTTCATTTCGTAATCTCAGTTAGGAGCGGAGGAATGAATTTTCATAAGCACAGAGTAACCCGGAATAGTCCATACGCAATACCCCCTTTCCGTGGTCACTAAGAGGTCGATGGAATTTTATCATTGGATTTTATGTTTTTGGGGGTGAGAAATCCGAATATGCTATTTATTTTGTCCTCCCGTCGCGCAATCATTTGTTATAAACAAATTAGTCCCCATTTTTAGTGAATAAATGTTCTTCTGGGAAAACAAAGAGAGATACAGAAAAATTGTTCAAACAAAAGTTATTCTTCTTTATTTCACCAATACAATGATTTTTGACTCGTCGAAATCAGTCGAATACTTCCCGAGATACAGGCTAAAGAGTGAGCGCGGGTGGATAGACTGCCCACACCACGGGTGAGTATGGGCGCGGAGCAGAGTATCTGAGTGAATATCGTTGGTTTGTACATTCTGTATTGCATTAGATTACTGCAGAAAAGAATAATATCTGTAATCTGTCGATTATTTCTATTTTTTCTCATACTCTTCATGTCGGGTAAGGGACAAAACGCGTTCCATGCTTCGAGAGGACAACGTAAAGATGTCGCCAGCAACTTATAATGATAATGTATAATTCCTGTTATCGGATGAATAGAAGACCCCTTCATATTGAAGATGAAGATATCTGAAAAGAGAAAATGATAAATAATGAGTCAATTACATGAAAATTCATTAATTTATCCTCCATCTTTATTCATAGGATTTTGGCATTTTTGGGACGAAGTGCAGTTACAATAGGAAATACATGACACCTAGTTAGCTCGGCAAGCACAAGTATTCCGTGAGCATGCTTTACATGTGCAAGGAGGAATTAGTTCAAATGATGGAGGAATCAATTCAGTTACTCGACTGGGCTTGAGAATGCCATCGACGTTATCAAACCCAAATAATTCTGGATTCAATTTCTCTCTCATAGGATCAAGACAGTTAATTTGTTCATATGTCATAAAAAATGCTCGTAAAATATGAAGATGGATCGATTTGGATATAGGAGGCAATTGCGTGATGGAAAATTTGTTGGAATGATGGTAAGCCCAGAAACGGAGTTCATCAAAATTCATGCAGGTTGTTCCCTTTCGGCAGACTTGCAGAAGATACTTTTCAGCCTTTCTTATAGAGTGTTCAATTTCTTCAGGAGTTGTACCTATGAATATTATGTCTCAAAAAACAATTAGAAAAGTATAACTTAGATATTAATTTCGTGCAAATTATGAAAGAAAACTGAGAAGTGATGGAGAAATACCGCATGCAAAGTCAGTAAGGTAGAGCTCTGGTTGTACTTGCAAAGCTGCACGTTTCCCTCGTCCAACTTTGCTCGTGTAATCTGCTCCGGTCAAGTGATGCATTGCGAGTAGAACACGGAGTAAATCATAATCATAAAGAGATGCAACTTGGTGGAGAGGGACTGTTTTCTTGGTTGCTCCTGATCCAAGGGTTATCCAAAGCTCCTAGAGTGGAGAAATAATTTTGACTCAGCGTTGAAACAAATTAAAAATGCGTTTTGGCATATCTCAACTCGAGGGGTTACTCACTCTATAATTGAGTGACACCATGATTTCGAAATGAAGACGATTTCGGATGAATTCGGCAGTGATTTCGGTGATTTCGGAAAGAATGATTTCGGTGATTTCGAGCGTCAGATCAGGTGATTTCATGATTTCGAATGATTTCTGATGATTTCGGATGATTAGATCAATTCGAAATCAGTGATTTCGGAAAAAATGAAGTCATTGAAATCACGATGAATAAAGTTAATAAATCATAGAGGTGGGGCACAATGGGTCGTTCTAAATTATGAAACATAAAAACCGCCTACAGGGTTCAATTTCACGAGGGTCACGAGGGTCCAGTTCAACAAGGGTCACGAGGGTTCAATTGAGCGAGGGTCAAGCGTCTAGAGATTTCAATTTCACAAGGGTCACGAGGATCAAGCGGTTCAATTCCACGACCGTCAATTATGCTACAAAGATTAGGGCTAAAAAACATGAGTATTTTTAGTCGCTAGGGCGAAGCCCGTTAACTCTTGCACCTAGAATACAAAATAAGAAATAAATACAGAAACACGAAACTAACAATGAGTGAATTCTGTTTTTCACTAAATAAACTTTACAACAATGCAATTATAAACCTAACGAGTGATCCTATAAGAAAATGTCAAATGAATTTTTTGTAGATGAAAAAATTCTGTACAAAAAATGTTTTATGACTTTTCCCTTTAAAACCACTCTTCATTGAGATAATTAAAAAATTAACAAAGAGTTTAAAAAATCTATTTATCGTTAAGTTTGCTTCTTCATAAAATTAGAGTTTGTTAAAAGTGTAAATATTTTGATAAAGAAACTGTTTTCAACAGAAACATCCGTCGAAAAGGGTCATAAGGACTTCTTTGTATATAGCTCACAAAATTCTCTTGAATTACTTCCTCAATAAATTTCATCTATTCTCATAATTTATTTTCAAATGCTACAAGATCGATAATGGACGTGAAATCAGAGTTCTAAATGGCCACTCAAAACATAATCTATAATTTTTATTGCGCAATAGGAAATTACTATCAAGTTATTCGAATGGAAAAATTTCTAATCCTTATAATAATTGCCACTTCAAATCAAATAATTCCAAATCAAATAACTCCATGAAATTGGACCCTTTAGACGCTTGAATCTCATCAAACGGAACCCTCGTGACATTAAACCCTGCAGGCGCTTGACCTTCGTTAAAAAGAATCCTCTTGACCCTCGTGAAATTGGTCCTTTCAGGCGCTTGATTCTCGTCAAATTGAACCTTCGTGACCCTTGTGAAATTGGTCCCTTCGAACGCTTGAACCTTGTTGAATTGAACACTAGTGAACCTCGTGAAATTGAACCCTTTCGACGTTTGACCCTCCTTAAATAGAACCCTAATGACCCTCCTAGAATTGAAACCTTTAGGCGCTTGATCTTCATCAAATTGAACCCTAGTGACCCTCGTGAAATTGAACCCTTCAATCGCGTGACCCTCGTTGAATTGAACCCTCAATTTTGACTCTTATTTCTCACCATTTTTCAATTCCGTGGATTTTTATCCTCATTTGCTACTTTCATTTGTTACTCTTATGCCTGACATTTTAATTTCAATGATAAAATTCGAAATTGTACGGATGGCCCCCTCCAAGATTCATTGATTTCGGATGATTTCGAATGATTTCGGAAGGGATTTCACTTGATTCCAGTGATTTCGGCGATTTCGGTGATTTCGGAGTGATATCGGAATGATTTCGCACCAGAGTGGCGCCATGATTTCGGGACTGAGTAGCCCCTCGCCTCAACTCCATAATTTTTTAATTGAACATGATGATGAAGTGCAAGGACAAACACGTCAGTGTCATAAGATGAAATTATGATCTTTTTTCGTCGTTTTAGAGCTGCATGTACCACATGTATCATGATTCGTACGTCGGCTTCTTCAATTTCATGAGTTTTTAAAATTTCCAGACTTTCTGGGGAGAGATTCATGTTCGATTGACAAGTATCCTTATCAGCTGCACTGAAAATCAGTTGAGTTTTAAACCAAAGCGTATCACAATGTTTCAAAATGTAACTTCGCAAACATTGTTGAGTTAATACTTTGTTCTCGATGTTACTCCAAAATTGCTCTTTCAAAGATGGTAACCGGGTGTTCTCTGATATCTTGTGAATTGCAATTGATTCTGCTGTACCTCGTCGTTGACGTTCTTGTGGTTTCGGCGATTTCTCGAAATAGGAGTCGAAGATGAAATCGATTTGAACGTAGTCTACTTCAAAGGAGTTACTGACTTACAGAAAGACTGAGCAAAGTGTTTAAAAGTATTAGTTTTACCACATTTTATCTTACGACAATGCAGCATCACATCAACAATTAGTGTCATGTCCGAACTAATTGATGGCAAATTGAATTCTTCATTTTCCATAACTTTGAGCAACTCTTTCGTCAAAGTACTCTTCACGCTCTCTCTTCTAATTCTTCCATTATCTTCGAACAAACTATTGTGTTCAGTAAGCTCATGAGCGAGGAGTCTCCTCAAGTCAAAGTCTCGTTCCCTTGCTATTTCGATCAAACGTTGAGCAGATTTCGTATCTTTGATCAACGTTCTAGCTTTTTGTTTGGGTGTACTCGACTTTGCGTCATTCGCAAACGATGGAAAGTTCACATGAGGTAGCGACGATGAAATAGACAACGACTCTTCTCTGAATCTCTCTGTACAAAATTTAGTCCAAATATCACAACTCGTCGTAAATACATTGAGGATTTCAGTTGCTTTTGCTTCAGGTACTGCGCTCTGAGTAATTATGTTTCGAAGACACTGAGACCCAGAGATGAAAGGATTCACATGTTTGTTGATATAATCTATCATGTCAGCAATCATGTTTTCTGTTCCCTGAATACACTTCGAGTATGATTCATGATGGATTCGAAGCTCATAGTTATCGTCTTTAATACCAATTATTTCATAAAATGAGTGGACGACACTTTGCATTTTATGGTGGACCAAGCTCCAAGATGCAATAAACTCCTTGTTTCGCGTTGAACCAATAATACCACTAGTACTACTACGCTGGGAACGATTGATCGTTTGCTCTAGACATTGGTCGGTCGCGACAGATATGAATGATCTGTTTGACTGCTTAACGGTGAATTTACCTCTCTGGAACTCGTACATAATGCCATACATTCAACTCATACATTCCCAATACATGCCATAGCAATTTTCGTTAAGTGGAAATTCCCAAGCATCAGAACTAGATCTTTGAATTCTTCTGGATGTGACTGCTGCATGTGGATGCTATATGGCTTTCGCAATTCGATACACACCTTCATCACAGAATAATACAAGGGATTTTTGATGCAATTAACCCAGTATGTCCTTGAAATTACACATAGCTGTGTATACAGTGACATCTTCCGTTACTGGATGTGGGAGGATAGGTAAGAAGCCAACCGATTGTTTGAGGCGTAGATCTTTACGGATCATTGCGTTGAAATGAGACCATCCAGGAGTAGGTTGATATTCTCTCTGATATAATAACAATGGCTTCTGGGAGCAGTCAACTCTACAGAACGTCCAGATGAGATCTTCAGATTTTATCTGAGAGTAAATATCAGGATGAATTTTGAATTCACTTATTGGGCACGCTGATAAGATATTAGTCGGTACTTTAACATTGTGATATTCCTTCAGTTGTTGACAAGGGAGTTCGGCTGTGAAAGTCCACTTGGATCGATCTACATTAGTTTCTGAAATTTTTGGTTTGCATCGCACAGAAGAGGATTCGTCTTGGAATAATACTGCAACGGTATCATGCATCCCATGCATCCCCGAAGACATCACTTCTTTATGGTCAAAATTATCGAACGCAGCAGTTGTGAATTTTGAAATGTCAAAATGAGTGGGAATTGGAACGATATTCTGAGAGGTCTCAACTGTATACGATGCCATTGCTGTACGATTGCGTTGGACATCATCATAAGAAATACTCATGGCTGTACGATTGAGCGCTTTCACCAGTGATGCATTTTTACTCACAGCATGCACTGTGAGTCCAATCATCACTTGCAGCGGGGTCTTCTTCTTACCTCCGTACATTATATAATACATCGTTTGATATAAACTCATAATTTTCAAAATTCTTGAACGCTAACTCGTTTTTTCGCCGCTGTCGTTTTTGAGATCATCTTCATCGGTGTCTGAATCGTTGGTTGAGTTGTTTGATGCTGAAAATTGTGATACTGCTATGTTGAAAAGAATGGAGAAAAAGATGATGAAGAAAAACGGTAATTTGAAATTATTCCAAGAATTTCTCAAGTCGTTGGCATCATAAAACCGATCATTTAGATCAAAATCCTGTTTCAACATTTCTCCACGAAGAACTCTCGCCGATTCTCTAACCACGTCTTTAATGTCTGTTCCACAATTTTCTCTCACAATATTCTCAACCGAAGCGTCAGCATGAAAAATAATATCTGATTTATTCACTGTTTTTTGTTTAACGAATTTAATTTTTCCATCATAAATTTTGTTCAAATAATTTCTCAAGTGTTTGTTAGTGAGTAACGATTCAGATGCCAATTGACCGTTGATGTCATCGGTGATTTCGGAAACAATGAACGTTTTACCTGACAGGAGAGGACCTTCAAGTTGATGAATACCCTTGAATAAAATCTTCACGCGTCGTGGATTTCTGCCCATTTGTAGCCGAAAAACTATTATTATCTTCCTCAACCCCTTTCTCATTTTTCTCAGTCTTTTTTCCATACAAACGCATACAATTATTATGATAGCGAATATCTGCTACCAATATTTCCTCTGGACTATTGTAGGCAGCTATCCTATCATAGACCTCATCATTTTGCATCTTAACAAGCGATAAAAAATTCGTGGCTGCTTTTAATTCACTTATTATATGCGTTATTCTCGTGTTGCCAATCCGCGATTGATTGCAAATTATACATATCTTTGATGCTGCTCCTGTGGCTCTTGGCTCCTCTTCATGTACGCCCCCATTCGATGCCTCGTTCTCCAATTGATTCCTCGATTCGAAATTTTTCCTTACAATTCGGTCTACATTGGCTGTTAGAACGTAACTATGATAGCGCCGATTGCCCATATGATAATGGAATGTACATGAACTGATCGGAAGTGTTTGTAATCGAGCATATACACCATCGCGGCGTTTTTCTGCCGCCGCCCTGATTTTATTACATTCATTTTCTGTGCTCACTGTCCGGTCCGCTAATCCATAAATTATACAAATGTTTGCCAATGTTGAACTGCTACAATTAGACACTGTCACTCCATTTATTCAATTAATCAAAATTATCACTCAGTGTATGAAACGCTCCAAGAAAAGTAAATTAAAACGTGCAACTCAACTTCACCTAGATTTTCGCACCATCCACGACCGAATACGAGATACAACTGAACACATTTTTGCTTTTTATTTTCGAGTCGATGTTTGTTAAAACAAGAATGAACCAGTTTGTTCTCATCTATAACTGGTAAACCCCGTACTGAGAAAAGACGGCTCGAACTCGGGAGATGTCCCGGAATCGGATGAAAAGAGGAGATTTTAAAAATGTAGAATTCGGAGCATTTCCGAAACATCGAACAAGATTTACACATTATTAAACATCATATGCTTATAAAATTTATTCAGCGCAGTGCAGTATGCAAACAGAAACGATATTCGTTTAGATACACTGCTCCGCACCCATACTCACCCGTCGTCCGCGCAGTCTATCCACCCGCGCTCACTCTTTAGCCTGTATCTCGGGAAGTATTGGACCAATTTCGACGAGTCAAAAATCATTTTATTGATGAAATAAAGAGGAATAAAGAGGAATAAAGAGGAATAACTTTTGTTTGAACAATTTTTCTGTATCTCCCTTTGTTTTCCCAGAAGAACATTTATTTACTAAAAATGGGGACTAATTTGTTTAAAACAAATGATTGCGCGATGGGAGGACAAAATAAATAGCATATTCGGATTCCTCACCCCCAAAAACAAAATCCAATGATAAAATTCCATCGACCTCTTAGTGACCACGGGAAGCGGGTATTGCGGATGGACTAGAACGGTTCTCCGGCGTCGAGTGAGCCCGGAGGGGCTCCCCCGATTGGAAAAATCGTTTCTCCCCCCCCCCCTAATTGAGATAAAGAAATGAAACCAAAGCCTACCCATCGAAAATTGTATTTTTAATAAATGACATCGGTTTCATTGCTTAATCTCAGTTAGGAGCGGAGGAATGGATTTTCAAAAGCGCGGAGAAACCCCGAACGGGCTCTCCAACGTCGAGTGAGCTCAGAGGGGCTCCCCCGATTGGAAAATTCATTTCTTCCCCCCCCCCAAAAGAGATTAAGGAATGAAAACACTGTCATTCGTTTAAGAATATTATTCTCGATCTACAGATGTTGCTTTCATTCCTTCTTCGCAATTATGGGGGGCGGGGTGAAATGCATTTTCCAATTGGGGGAGCTCCTCCGGGCTCACTCGACGTCGGAGAGCCATTCGGGGTTTCTCCGTGTTTTTGAAAATCCCTTCCTCCGCTCCTAACTGAGATTAAGCAATGAAACCGAGGTCATTTATTAAAAATACAATTCTCGATGGGTAGGCTTTGGTTTCATTTCTTCATCTCAATGAGGGGGATGAAGAAATGAATTTTCCAATCGGGGGAGCCCCTCCAGGCTCACTCGGTGTCGGAGAGCCGTTCGGGGTTTCTCCGCGCTTTTGAAAATTCCTTCCTCCGCTCCTAGTTAAGATTAAGGAATTAAACCGTCGTCATTTATTGAGAGTTTAATTCTCGACCGATCACCATCGGTTTCATTTCTTTATCTTAATTAGGGAGGGAGAAATGAATTTTCCAATCGGGAAAGCCCCTCCCGGCTCACTCGACGTCAGAAAGCCGTTCGGGGTTTCTCCGCGCTTTTGAAAATTCATTCCTCCGCTCCAAACTGAGATTAAGAAATGAAACCGATGTCATTTATTGAAAATACAATTCTCGATCGGTAGGCTTTGGTTTCATTCCTTCATCTCAATTAGGGAGGGGAGAAATTAATTTTTGAATGACAAGAACGTGTCCGGGGTTACTGCGCGCTTTGAAAATTCATTCCTGCTCTCCTAATAGAGATTAGGGAATGAAACCGCTGTCATTTATTGAAAATATAATTCTCGATCGATACATGTTGCTTTCATCCCTTCTTCACAATTAGGGGGAGGGGGAGGAATGAATCTTGCAATCAGTGGAGCCCCTCCGGGCTCACTCGACGTCGGAGGGCCGTTCGGGGTTTCTCCGCGCATTTGAAAATTCATTCCTCCACTCCTACCTGAGATTAAGGAATGAAACCTTGTCATTTGTTGAGAATTTAATTCTCGATCGATCGGCATCGGTTTCATTCCTTCGTCTTAATTAGGGGGGGGGGAGAAATTAATTTTCCAATCGGGGGAGTCCCTCCGGGCTCACTCGACGTCGGAGAGCCGTTCGGAGTTTTTCCGCGTTTTTGAAAATTCATTCCTTCGTTCCTAACTGAGATTAAGAAATGAAACCGATGTCATTTATTAAAAATANCTGAGATTAAGGAATGAAACCTTGTCATTTGTTGAGAATTTAATTCTCGATCGATCGGCATCGGTTTCATTCCTTCGTCTTAATTAGGGGGGGGGGAGAAATTAATTTTCCAATCGGGGGAGTCCCTCCGGGCTCACTCGACGTCGGAGAGCCGTTCGGAGTTTTTCCGCGTTTTTGAAAATTCATTCCTTCGTTCCTAACTGAGATTAAGAAATGAAACCGATGTCATTTATTAAAAATATAATTCTCAATCGGTAGGCTTTGGTTTTATTATTTCATCTCAATTAGGGAGGGGAGAAATCAATTTTTGAATGAGAAGAACTCGTCCGGAGTTACTGCACGCTTTGAAAATTCATTCCTCCTCTCCTAATAGAAATTAAGCAATGAAATCGCCGTAATTTATTGAGAATATAATTCTCCATTGATAGATATTGCTGCCCCCTCCACTGGGTTCCCACTTTGTCGGTAGTGAGGGGTTTCGGTCGCGGGCGGTGGAGGTCTTAAGGACTACCGCCGCCCGCGGTCGCTAAGAGGAGCCCACCCAATCCATATGTGTGAGCGGCGTAAGCCATGGCCTCGGCCATACCGTGCCTAAGGATGCGTGGCACAGGGGGAGCTGTGTNGCCATGGCCTCGGCCATAACGTGCCTAAGGATGCGTGGCACAGGGGGAGCTGTGTCGCTAACGGTGCCTNAATTAAGCAATGAAATCGCCGTAATTTATTGAGAATATAATTCTCCATTGATAGATATTGCTGCCCCCTCCACTGGGTTCCCACTTTGTCGGTAGTGAGGGGTTTCGGTCGCGGGCGGTGGAGGTCTTAAGGACTACCGCCGCCCGCGGTCGCTAAGAGGAGCCCACCCAATCCATATGTGTGAGCGGCGTAAGCCATGGCCTCGGCCATACCGTGCCTAAGGATGCGTGGCACAGGGGGAGCTGTGTCGCTAACGGTGCCTCTCAGAAACCTGGGCGACCTCTGAGAGTAGTCTTGGGTGTAACCCACCCGAGACAAGCCAAGCCCTGGGCAATCGCGGCAATGCACCAGGTGAAAACGCTTAACCGCGGTACTCGTGGGACTAAAATGGAAACCAATTTAAAAAATCTTAATATTGAAAAAGCAACTTCGGGTGGGGCCAGCGATGGCGAACACACGAAGTCTGACAAGGCTGACCAGTCTGGTACCGATGTGAATCGGGTCAGACTGAGTGGAGCCGAGAGAAGACGTCGCAAGAGAGCGAAGCTGCATCAAACCTCGGGGGCCATTGCAACCTTGGCGGATGCAGCAGCGATGGTCGATGAGGGAAAGGGAGAGGGGGCTGTGAGGAAGGCAATAAAACGCCTTCCATCAGAGCGTACCACGCCAA
>NW_021680956.1:39362-40169 GCF_001412515.2 Diachasma alloeum
CGATCACTCTCTGTTCTGAAAGCCTGCAACTTTCCCGATCACTGCGGGATTCAAAAAGCAACTGTCAAGCTGCTTGCGAAAGACCGTGGTGAAAGTCAGAAGAAGGGTACATAGAGGTACCAGGAAAGTAGTCATCATTATGGCTGCAACCCGGGTGCACATTGTACAGATAAATTTGNGCTTACTGTACGGGTGGTCGCAGCCTCAGAGCTTCCCAAGAAGCACAGGGTTGTACTACACGTGGAAGACCCAGATCTAACCGCTCAAGAAGCACTGTGCTTCCTTGAGAAACAAAATGCAGGACTGCAGGCCAGAGAGTGGGTTGTCGCTCGGGGCAGTGAGAGCAGGGACGCGAAAAGTGCCCACTTCGTTGCGCTGATAGACGACCGATCACTCTCTGTTCTGAAAGCCTGCAACTTCAGACTGCACTGCGGGATTCAAAAAGCAACTGTCAAGCTGCTTGCGAAAGACCGTGGTGAAAGTCAGAAGAAGGGTACATAGAGGTACCAGGAAAGTAGTCATCATTATGGTTGCAACCCTGGTGCACATTGTACAGATAAATGTGCATCACAGCAAAGTAGCCTCGGCTACTCTAGTCAGGCTATTAGCTGGGATGCAGACTGTCATAGCATTGATCTAAGAACCATGGATAGTGGACAATGCTATTAAGGGCCTCAGTGGTTGTGGCAGAATCTATCACGCAAACACTCAGGAGAAAATTAGATCTTGCATTGTTATTAAAGGACTAGACTCTTTCTTCTGTTCACAGGCTAGTGAGGGAGACCTGGCTGTGGCACAAGTGGATCT
>NW_021680956.1:40249-41346 GCF_001412515.2 Diachasma alloeum
ATCACGCAAACACTCAGGAGAAAATTAGATCGTGTATTGTTATTAAAGGACTAGACTCTCTCTTCTGTTCACAGGCTTGTGAGGGAGACCTGGCTGTGGCACAAGTGGATCTGGGCCTGGGACAAGGCGAGGAAATGAGCCTGGTTGTAGGGTCAGTTTACATGCCCTATGACTCGGCTGAACCACCTCCTTCGAAAAAAGTAAAGGACCTATGCAACCATGTGAAGGAAAGGGGACTTGAACTCCTGCTAGGTTGTGATGCCAACTCGCACCATGTAGCATGGGGGAGCACCGGCATTAACGGCAGGGGGGAAAGCCTCCAGGAATTCATAATGGGGGCCGGTCTAAATATCCTTAATAGGGGGTCAGAACCTACCTTCATAGATCGGAGACGACAGGAGGTCATAGATATCACTCTGGGGACGGATAGAGTGGCAGACATGATTGGGGACTGGAGGGTCTCAAAGGACCTCTCAGCGTCCGATCATCAAACCATAAGAATGTCCATCCACACAGTGAAAGAAACGGAATGGGTGAGAAACCCAAGACGAACAAACTGGGGAAATTACCGAGAAAGTCTATCTGACAATCTTAGGGATATCATCCTCAGATTTAACAACAAAAAGCAGCTGGAGGAGGCTTCGATTCCCCTAAAACAGGAGATCAGGGACTCCTTCGAGACAAACTGCAGGCTAATCCCGAAAGGGCAGCCCACTGAGACTCCTTGGTGGTCAGAGAAACTCGGTGGGCTGAGGGGCAAGGCTAGAAAAGCTTTTAACAAAGCTAAGAACATGAGAGCGGGCCCCCGTAAGGAAGACGCATGGAAAACTTACAGAGGCTTGCTCGCAGATTACAACAAGGCAATAAAGGCAGCTAAAGAGGACTGCTGGAGGGCTTTCACAAGCAACGTGGAAAGTCAATCGGAGACCTCTAGGCTGGGAAAAATGCTTGGAACAAACAAGACTCCATATCTAGGGAGCTTACAGGCATCAGATGGCAGTCACATGGAAACCATGGGAAAGACTCTGAAACTCCCAATGAACACTCACTTTCCAGGCTTCATACAGGCCCAGGAGAGGGACAAAGAAACAATACAA
>NW_021680956.1:41501-41690 GCF_001412515.2 Diachasma alloeum
GACCAGACGGGATCTACCCAGCCCTATCACAGGAAGGGATAGAGACTATTATGGGACCCCTAACCAAGATACTCAGAGCTAGTATAGCCGTGAAACATGTCCCTAGTGTGTGGAATGAGACTAGGATCGTATTCATTCCCAAGCCTGGAAAAACCGGTTATATAAAACCAAAAGACTTCCGTCCTATAA
>NW_021680956.1:42015-42558 GCF_001412515.2 Diachasma alloeum
GCGGCTGATGAATAGACACATCAAGGCCGGGCCCTTGGCTGACAGACCCCTCTCCCCCTGTCAATATGCATACAGAGAGGGACGATCAACAGATACCGCCTTACATCACCTGGTGGGACTGATTGAGGGACAACTGGCGGTCAAGGGTTTTGCCATAGGCGCCTTTCTGGATATTGAGGGGGCTTTTGATAGCACTTCGGATCCGGCTATAGAAAAAGCCATGGAAGAACGACAGGTGTCCAAGACTATCATTGCTTGGACACAAAACATGCTGAAAAGCAGAAGACTGTCGGCAGGACATGGGAGGGTATGTGTGGAGGGACGTCCGACTAGGGGCTGTCCGCAGGGGGGAGTTCTCTCGCCCCTGCTATGGAACCTGGTTGTAGATGGACTTCTAAATCAACTAAGTGAGGCCGGCTTCCACGTCATCGGTTTCGCCGATGATGTGGCAGTTGTTGTGAAAGGCGGATTTCTGAGGGTGCTAAGGGACCTGATGGCAACAGCCTTCAATATCATTGAGGACTGGTGCAGGGTAACTGGCCT
>NW_021680956.1:42603-43927 GCF_001412515.2 Diachasma alloeum
AGGACATGGGGACTCAATCCTAAAATGATGCTCTGGCTCTACCAAATGGTTCTACTTCCGAGACTGTTATACGCTGAGGTCGTCTGGTGGCCGAGGGTGAGTAAGACGGAAACAAGGAACCTGCTGAAAAGCCTACAGGGAACCTTCCTGANAGTGTTCCCGGAATTTCCGCAAAAATATTATTGAAACCTACAGACATCATTCCTGAATTCAAGACTATCCTTTGATTTTCAGGATCATGTCACTGGAAATTTTTTACAAAATGACTTAATTTTAACATTGCTTGCTCATTGCATTTCAGAAATCCAACTGCCTAAAAAAGACACATCGATTCCTAGGAACGTTTTTTTTTCTCGGTAAATACAGACAATAGAGAAATGTCAGAGTGNGATGCTCTGGCTCTACCAAATGGTTCTACTTTCGAGACTGTTATACGCTGAGGTCGTCTGGTGGCCGAGGGTGAGTAAGACGGAAACAAGGAACCTGCTGAAAAGCCTACAGGGAGCCTTCCTGAAGGCTGCAACAGGAGCTATGAAATCGACACCTACTGAGGCGCTAGAAATAGCACTCAGTATCCCACCCCTCGACCTTAGGGTTNAACAAAAACGTTCCAACCGTTCAAACGAGTTGAAATGTTTTCTCTGTCCTTCTTCTCCATTTTTTTTCTCACTCGCACTCGTTAAGTTTGGCGAAGGATGGGCACGTACTAACGCGACGGAGACGACAATGAGTGGGAGGAGCGCAATACATATTCCTTTCTCACTCGGGGGGGGGGGAATCCTATCATATATTTAAAAGAGAGCACTGTCATGGCGGCCTCCACAAATGCGCACTGCGCATGCACATGGCACAGTGACACGGGTTGAGGTCACGGCGGGTTGAGGTCACGGCTCCCAAAAGGCAAGCGTGAGAGTACTACAAACTTACGAATAAAAAACTTCCTATCACCTAGATTGTTATGTCCTACCGAAGTAACTAGGAGGACAGTTGTGATGTCCTAAGGTCCAAGTTTATAGATGGCGCTTTTTATTAACGGTAATAGTCCGCGAGATTCAAATTAATCGAATAATTAATTAAATTCAAAATAAAATATGAGAAATAATAAAAGAAAGAACACAGCACAATGAACAAGGGAAGAGAAATAACTTCACGGGCGTGAGAAAAACCGTTACAGAAAACATAAATGTCAAACACTTGAGCNTGTACACATATAATTTGACTGAAATGTATAGAAATTTTTAATTTGAAATCACGAAATTCCTTGAAATTTCCGTATTACGGCAACGCGATAAAAATTCCCAATAAGTGTTCCCGGAATTTCCGC
>NW_021680956.1:54058-58401 GCF_001412515.2 Diachasma alloeum
CGCCGATGTAGCCATATCAATTACTAATACGACATATTTAGGAATTGTGATAATAAAACAAAAAACTATTATATTGACTCTTCAAGCCAGTGATATACCGCAGCCACGAATAAATATCATGCTGAACATTTGAATACAAAATAGTTAGGCAGCGGAATTAATTAATGCCTCCAATCAAGAATTACTTCAATGTACTCTTGAAGATATGACTACTCTTGATGAACTAATATCTTCTTACTTGTATTTACGGTAAAAAATTGATAACTGTAAGGTCATTAACTGTAGTCTGAGTTTACCGGCGGAATTACAACAGTATTTGACGGTTTTATGTGATTAAAAATGATAACGGATATAGATTCCAGCCAAGAAAGTAATCCTAAGAATAATATATCTACCAATGAATTTTTTTGACGAAAATTTCTTTAGTCTTCAGTTCTTGGATTACGTTAACGGGAATTAGAACTTGTAAGAACCTTTGCATTGATCTCCTTATAGAAATGGAACTAGCAGAATCCATGAAATTGTATTATTGAGCATGACGCTAAAAAATCAATAATAGTAGTTATATATTTCCCGTATAATTATACTATCGTACAACATGTATTCAACTATTCCAACCCAAGAGCCTATTCTTTAATGTAATTTTTAGTTTGAGATTATTCGAATCAGGCGCTTAAAAATACTGCGGATTTTCGATTTAGCCGAATGGTATGGCGAACTCTGCTTTATCGACCTTGGAAGATAAGGCAGGGAGCAACATATCGATAAAACATCACCGCTATATAGGGGCGGGGAAGGCAAAATGGGGCATGAAACCGTAGAGGCTAATTAATTGTGTTTTTTGGTAAAAATTACTTATATTGGAGGTAAAATATGGCTCCAGCATGAGTTGAAATCACGCCATTCAAACAAAATAATTGAAGGACAAAATGGGAATGCCTCAATTGAAATANCGGGGAAGGCAAAATGGAGCATGAAACCGTAGAGGCTAATTAATTGTGTTTTTTGGTAAAAATTACTTATATTGGAGGTAAAATATGGCTCCAGCATGAGTTGAAATCACGCCATTCAAAAAAAATAATTGAAGGACAAAATGGGAATGCCCCAATTGAAATATATATGGAGACAGCTCCGAAATAACGTCTTCAACAATCAAGATGTGAATCGAATATTGTAAGTACTGTATCCTTATTATTTCAATAAATAATACTCGTATAATCGTAATGATAAAATTACTACGTTACTGTTTCACCAGAAGTTGCTTTTCATGAAAAAACATCGAAGATTAACATTTATCGTTAGGGTAGATTGCTGATATTTTTGCTTCAACATTTCACTCCAATCGTTATGGTTATTGTGATTGACTAATATTTACGTGACTTTCCATTTCACCTTTATTATATTTCTCAAGAAGTATTTAGGACTTAATAATATTCAATTGCTCCGAAAAATATTTTGGAGTGATAGACTGATGGTGTTTACGAAACAGGAAATTAAAGGTTTTTTTTTGGGGGGGGGGGGTGATGGATTACGTGACTATGGAATAGTGTGAACACGATTGGAACCCTTTATTTTCATTCTTATAACAAAAATAATTACTCTTAAATGTTAATACGACTTGATTCATTATCTACAAACGATTTATTATCAACTACATAAAAGAAAAACTAAAAAAGTAATATTTTTAATATTTTTCCAACTAATTACATTTTTTTTTTGAATAATAAATAATGAAGACTCTTAAAGGTTGCAATGAATCAAGCCGTATGAACGGTTAAGAATAACTATTTCTATTATAATAATGAAAATAAAGTTTTCTCAATTTATGTTCACACTATTCCATAGTCAAGTGATCCAATTGTGTTTCCCCCTCCTCCCCCCCGAAAAAAAAGATTTGCACTTCAATTTTCTGTTACTGTTAATACATCCGGCTGCAAGACAGATTTTAATCAGTGCGATAATGATTGAAGAAGAAGACTGTTAATATGTACGTGAGCGCCATGAGTAGATTACTCCAAAATATTTTTCGTTGTAATTAAATATTAAATATTATTAAGTCCTAAGTACTTCTTGAAAAATATACAAAAGGTGACATGGAAAGTCACGTAAATATTAGTCAATTACAATAACCATAAAGATTGAAGTGAAATGTCGGAATAAAAATTTTCATAGCAATTTACCGTGGTGATACATTGTTAATTTTCGATGTTATTCCATGGAAAAATAAATTTCAGGTAGAATAATAACGGAGTAATTTGATCACTACGATCATAAGAGTATTATTTATTGAAATAACAATGATACAATGTTTGCTATCAACGCAGTGACGTTACTTCGGAGTTGTCCCCATAATATGGATATTCAATGAGAGGTTATCAACGGAGAAGGTCTTTTTGTTCACGACATTCATCACTACTTTCCATATTTTTACACACGGAGTCAATCACTGAAAAATCAAAAAACATGTCCTGCTGCTACCTCACATCATCGGACCCTCTATGCTAAGGTCCCCTGAATGAATCTAAGTTGAACAATTCACAGCATAGTAACTGTTATGGCTGATGAGCGGATACTGAGATCTGGGGTCTGATTCCGATCGCTTGTGACACTGAGAAGCGAAATGGGAGCTTTTGTTTTACTTTGTGTCAACATAGTAAACAAATGACAACTATCTTACTTCTCACTGTCACAAGCGATCGGAATCGTGTCCCTGGTCGTGGAGACATTACGCTTTCATCGAAAACTTACGGTATGTAAATAATCTGAATCTTTTTGAATCCATTTCATAACTTCGATCCTTCTCGAGGAATTCTTAATTTCATTTAACATGAGTATGGTACCGTATTTTCAAGTTAACCTTATCAATCCCTTTATCGAATTATTTTTAAGATAATTAATAAGTTTGCGTGATTGCGCATACGAGTAATTGGCGAAATAAAATTTTAATACGACTATGAATTGATACATTTGTCTCATCTAAAAAATGTAAGAGATTTCACGACTTCGTCAATAAAGTGTTATTTAATAGGAAAAAGAGTTTTTTAATAGTTGATCCATATCAAGAAACGACATTTTAATGATTTAATTTAAAATTCCAGATGTACGCTTTTTCTGTCTTTTACGAATCTCGGAAAGGACTGCAAGCCCAGTGACTGTGCTTTCCCTACAGTCCCCTACAACGCCTTTCTGTAGGGTTCAGAGGACACCTCAACGGGGCACCTGCACGGAGTTGCCTCATCCCCAGTCCTAATTCCACCAGTGATATTGTCAGGGCCGAGCTTCTCCTAGAGCCCCTCACCAGGACCAAACTTCTCTATAGGATTTCAGCTATCTCCTGAAAAACAACCCAAACAACATAAACATAGTCCACAAGACGTACATCAAGTCCTTCAGCACGATTCTCTCCTATACTATTTCGTTCAACCGAATTCAATGTCATTCTGTTTGTCAAATTCTTTGAATTAAAAAATTAATCCAATCCAACGTGTCAATTTCTAATAAAATTTACCCTAAAATTCTCTAATCAATTATTACTAATAGTAATTTCTTCGAAGGTCGAGTAAACAATGCAATAATTATAGTAAAAGCACCCTCCGGTAATTTTATTGTTGACAACGTTAACGCTAGCTTTATTCACCTCACAAATCACTATCAACTGTCATTACGTTTTTATACTCCTAATGAATCCAGAAAAACGAAAAAGATGTGAAGAAAAAGCTGCCGTCTAATCCAATTGAACTTAATAATTTGTTATTTAGGGGAGGATGGGGTAAAATGGACACTTTTTACTTTTTTTTCAAATGCTAATGACTTATTGAATTGTTGATGAACCCTGGCGAATCCCCCGATTGAGATTCGATCGACTGTCGATTGTAGAATCGAGTTGATCAGTATATCGATTCGTATGCGAGTGTTGTTCGATTCAGATCTCAAATTATTGATGGAATGGAAGATGAATCGACTTCATAGGAAGTCGATAGCTAGTGAATTTCGAATGACAAAAATTTATTGCACCAAAACTTGAACAACTCATGGGGTGGTCGATTATAAAAGACTTCTTACGGTCGAACCAGGATCGACTTGAAGAAAGTCGATTGTGACTCGATTGTCCTCATTATTCAAGTCAATCGACCCACAATCGACCAGTTGTTTAGTCGTTTCATAATAGTTTTCATAATTCCAGTGGGCGAATCGACTGATCCTTGAGTCGATTATTACTCGATTGAATTCATATTATTCACTTATATGAAACGACTCAACAACTGGTCGATTGTGAGTCGATTGATGTGAATAATATGCGGGCAATCGAGTCACAATCGACTTTCTTCAAGTCGATCCTGGTC
>NW_021680956.1:63352-65113 GCF_001412515.2 Diachasma alloeum
TTCTCCACGTTCATTATTTTTTCAACTAATTACTTAAATATCTCGATAACGAGTGGTTTTATCAAGAAATGTTACTTGACTTTTTTGTAGCCCATGAAATTCGCTAGAAAAAAGTCTTTTGACATTTTCTTGCCAAACTACTCCTTCCTGAGATAATCGCAAAATCACTGAACACTTTACGTTCGATTATTTTTTTCAGGTGAATTAATAACAGAAGTCCCTGCACTTGAACTTTTCTCTAAAAAACAAACAAATTGGAATAATTCTCCATTAAGCATCATTTGACACCCCAGAAGGGGGTCAACTCTCGGATAAAGGTCACCTAATCATTGTCATATCAAAGCTCATCGCACCACGGTGACGGATTGTCATTATGCTGTGCTCCAATGGTTTTCGGAGGTTCGGCTGAAGCAAATTCTCTGGTACAGAATATGCCTCTGTAATTGCAAAAGAATGACGGATGTCAACGAATTGTGAGTTTTTTAAATTTTGTCGTATCACCTTCGTTAGTCCAAATGTCACGTGCCTGCGTCGCGTAATGACATGAATCATGCGTCGTATTTCATCCATTTGATACACTTCCCTTCAATAATTTACAGTCGAACACCATATGTTCTGTTCATTGTATTATAAACATGTCATTATGTTACAGGAATTGTCGACAGGGTTTGAATATTAGGATTGAATAGAACGACGAAACCAATATGATGGAATTTTTAAATGCCTCAATGGATACACCAACTGACAATTTGTATCTGGCCTTAATCCAGTGCTTTGCAATTATAGTATGCGGGTATGTAGAAAAATTTCGGAGAATGCGTCACTCAGTTTTTAACCATGTGCCTTTTTCTTAGTCGTCAATTCAATTAATTCATTACAGCTAATTATTCAGTAAATGTTTTGAAACCCTCCCTTGATGAATTTATTTGCATTTGTCAATCTTTCCATACTGAAAATGAAAGCAACGTTTAGTTGTGTGCTTCTTCATTCATTCAACCCATTATTTCATTATAAATTATTAATCAACAAAAAAATTGTCATTTTTTTTGTTTTGCAAACTCCACGGATGGGTTAAATGTGCAAAAAATAATCAATAAAGAGATTTGATTGGTAGCCTTCATGTGCAACAAATAAGTAATTGAACTTTGCAGGTACAACGCTGGGAGACTGGAAATAATCACGAGAGCAGAGGCGAACGGTCTCATCACCTTTGTCGGCATATTCGCACTGCCCTCACTGATATTCTCATCACTAACAAGACTCGACTTCTCAGTAGTAAACTGCAATTTCCTGCTGGCAGTGATGATTGCCAAAGGATGCGTGTTCTTTGTAGTTCTCCTTGTGTCTCTCAGGATAACGAAGCCCACGAATCCTGGACGTGCAGCAGTGTTCGCTATCTTCACAACCCAGAGTAATGACTTCGCCATTGGCTACCCCATGATCGGAGCACTCTACAGCCAGATACATCCAGAATACTCAGCATATCTCTACCTGATGACTCCCATATCTCTGGCTATTCTCAATCCAATCGGTTTCGTATTATTGGAGATTGGCAAACAAAGGACTGCAAGTGATCAACAGTCAGGATGGACTTTGGTGGGTTCAGTGATGAAGGGAGTGGCCCTCAACCCCATCCTCTTCATGGCGGTTCTGGGGATCATCGGAAATTTCGTCTTCAGTCACTCAGTCCCGACCAGTCTATCAGCCATCCTCAAAGTATTTGGAAATGCATTCTCAGCCAGTGCCCTATTCCTCCTTGGT
>NW_021680956.1:71658-74239 GCF_001412515.2 Diachasma alloeum
TGTTGGAATTCATGCCTGAATACAAAAATTAATTTCTTAGTTTAGTTAAACATTTTCTCTTTTCCACCCAAACACTCAGGGTGACATTTATGGCTTTTCTTAGAAAATAGAGACGTGAAGAAAAACAGTCCTCATGGTGAGTCACAAAGGAGAGGCTGAAGAAAATTGAAACAAGGGCCTTTTGTCAAATGGGTCCAGAGAGTGAAAACTATCATGACTTTTAGTTAGTCGTCCTAGAGACTTCGTTGGAGAAAGATATACCTTCTGCGTGCGATCATTAAAGAGTTTTATTTTGAAGAATAAAACTAATGTGTTTTTATTGAGTATTCCTACACATAATCCAATAAATACAATTCGATTTCTTCTGATGTCTTAATGAAAGAACAAAATATTCAATTCTCTAGGAAATTCTGTCGAAAAACGCTTTTTTTAAGATGAAAATTTTACTCAACCTGTTTTTGAAGAATGGAATAACTGTGCATTCTGTCAGGAGATAGCTATATTAACTATCATGCGTTAGAAAAATCCACTTCACCGGAGAAATAGGAGCTGAGATATTTGACAAAAATTTGTGGGTCGAATCGACCCAGGTGTGCAAGTAAAAGGGGGTCAAAAAATAAGTGAGCAAGTTAGGGGTTTACATAATCTGATGAAAAGTTCTTAATACATACCTGTAGCAGAGATGTCCTTGTTTCCAGTAGGTTTCTCGGTGCTGTGTTTCTCCACAACCACTTCCTCGTCATCATCATCATCACTTAAGTGTGCTTCAAAGTTCAATTCGCTTTCCATCGACTTTCCAAGAACTTCCAAATATGGATGCGGCTTTTGAACACTCCATTCATCCAAATCATTTGAAGAACTGTATTTAGGAGCCCCAAAGCCATCAGGATTATTTTCCTTATCGAATTCCTCCTGTTGAATGCAACTCGCCAGTAACGCAGATGCAAATTGATTATCTATTATGAAGATAACGATCAATTGTTTTAGTATGAGCACTTCAANGGAAGTTAGCTACAAGAATTACGAAATTAGTAGGGTCATGGCGCACCGGAGAATTTTTGGCGAGTCCACAAGAGACGTTTCATGACGATGTGAAGGGGCTATTTAGAACAGCGCGCGAGAATTACAAAGCGCCCAGCCAACAATTTACCGGGAATTTGTCGGTAATTTGTTGACATAGGACCGGATCTTTTGTCAACATTGTGTCGACAAAAAGACGGTAAAGTTTTCGGATAATGATTGATTATATCATAACATCAATCGGCAAATTATCAGCGAAATTGTTCATGAAATTATCCGTAAAATTTATCTGTAAACTTGAGGTAAAGTTTTATCCGTAAATTTTACGGTTAATAAATCGTCAAATAATTCCCAAATTGGAGGAAAATTTACCGACAAATGTTGCGAAAAATTTACCGATAAATTTTGCAGAAAATTTACCGATAAATTTGGGGAAAATTTACCGATAAATTTACGGAAAATTTACCGATAAATTTTGAGGAAAATTTACCGATAAATTTTGAGGAAAATTTACCGATAAATTTACGGAGAATTTACCGATAAATTTACGGAAAATTTACCGATACATTTACGGAAAATTTACCGATAAATTTCTCATAGTTTTTTCCCGATTGCATGATCGGAAAATGTCGAGAACGAAAATGGAAATCGTTTGGGCAATTGTTTGTTCATTTGATAATGTATACACGAAGAGAATTCTTTAACAGAAATTATACCCTTCTACCGTGGGTGTGCTAGTTTTCGGATACTTTACAATGCTATGCTATTTGGATAGTACCCGGACCGAGCTGACAGTTCTTAGTATTTGTAAAGGGCCCTAAAAAAGTGGGAAAGAAGCCAACTTCGCAGTATCCTGATGGGTGGAAGGGATTCAAACGGGTTAAAAACTTCAAACACGTCCAAGGGCCTACGTTTTCAAGCGATTGAGCTGAAAATTGGTATACATATATGGCACAAACGACAATTTATAGACAAGGCAACTGAGTCAAAATTTTTAATTTGTCTATAATTTTGATATCTTTCTATATCTATTGAGAGCAACAATTCCATTCAAGGACCACCCTTTAGCTGTTCTCATGACTGAGATATCGAATTTTCAATTTTTATAAAAAATGAGAAACACTTTCTTTTCAAGCGTATTTTACGAGCCTTAGACTCATTTCAAGGGGAGGCTCCTGGGAATTTTTAAAGTCAGGGGTAATCGAAATAAGATTTCTCATCCGTTAGATATCCATTATAAATAGGGGAGGGTGGAGCAAAGTGGAACGTTTGTGATCGACTTTAATTCTTGATATCTTCGTTTATAAGCAAATATATTGGGATTTTAAGTCGATGACAAACACTTGCCCCACCCACCCCTATGTAAAAACTAAAAACTAGTGTAGAAATAGTATATTTCGATACGAGTGAGACGGAATTTCCACGAGTGTGACGTTGCCAATCACACGAGCTGAAAATTCCCGTCTCACATGTGTCAAACGATATTTTTCGACTGTAATTTTACGTTCAGCGAGTGGCGAACTGTGCCCTTTTCGATTACAAATAAACGAAAAGCTTTTCC
>NW_021680956.1:80858-83933 GCF_001412515.2 Diachasma alloeum
GTGCTCGGCAAAAAGTTCTCGGTGAAAAGTGCTCGGCAATAAGTGCTCGACACAAAGTCTCGATTATCAATAATGAATTGAAAATAAAACCAAGTCGAAAATGACAGATGAGAAAAGGCACCGAATGAGCATCAACAACGCGGCCGCTTGCGGCCGCGGAGGCGCTAGTAACTTTAAATTCTCGAAACAGCCCGTGTCCGTGCATTCAGCGAAGCGATGTTGTCAATATTGCTTCCGAATGGAAGCCTTATAATCGATCGATTTTATGATTTTCTAATCTTGCCTGGAAATGATGTAGGATGTCATAAAACGTCGAGAAATGATGTTTTTAGAAAATGTCTGTATGTATGGCTGTATGTATGTGCGGATTTTTGGGAATTGTTTTATAAATCTTCTCACAAAAAGGACTAAACTGATAGCTAAAAAGCTGAAATTTTGTGTAATAACGGATATTGGTTGGATGCTTTTCTGTGCTAAAGTTCAGCTCAATCGGTCGATTAGTTTTCGAGATATAGCTATTTTCAGAAAATCTTTTTTTCCCAATATCTAATGAACTACTGAACAGAATCGATTTTTTTTACGAAAATATTCCTTATGATAATATCTATCGAATCACTGCGAAATATTCCTACCTTCCGGGGGAAATTTGGATAGTAATTGGCCTTTTTCATTTTTGTGGTCAATTCCTTATTCGCACGATAACTCTAAAAAAATGGAGATAGCCAGTTCGAGCTCGCATTTAAATTGTAGCTTTTATGATTTTAACGATCGGTATTGAGTCTGGGCCCAATCGGTTGGATAGTTTCGGAGATATTCATGTTTTTCGTCAAAAGTGTTTGATTGAATATCTCAAAAACTATCTCACCGATTTCAATTTTTTTTTTCAAAATACTCGTGACGATGTCTCCTATTTGATGCAATCAAAATATACATACCCTCCAATGAAAAGTTATCGAGATATCGCGATTTTTCTATTTTCTTTACTTGAAATTTGCTTTCGGGGAGTCTAATGTGGCGAAAGATTGAAGAAAGGACTTGAAACTTTGGTCACCAGTTGGAATTTTCAAGTTACACTTCCGTGGAAANCTTGCTTTCGGGGAGTCTAATGTGGCGAAAGATTGATGAAAGGACTTGAAACTTTGGTCACCAGTTGGAATTTTCAAGTTACACTTCCGTGGAAAATTCAAACTTGATCATTCTACTAGTTCCTTAAATACAATGATTTGAATAAAAAAANTGCGAATGAAAAGTTATCGAGATATCGCGATTTTTCTATTTTCTTTACTTGAAATTTGCTTTCGGGGAGTCTAATGTGGCGAAAGATTGAAGAAAGGACTTGAAACTTTGGTCACCAGTTGGAATTTTCAAGTTACACTTCCGTGGAAAATTCCAACTTGATCATTCTACTAGTTCCTTAAATACAATGATTTGAATAAAAAAAACAAATATTGAATTTTTATAAATTCCATTCGGAAGCTTACTACCAATGGAATTGGTAGGAACAGAAGGAAAAATAGACCAATCGTAACATTTACCGAACACATCCAACGAGCACCATACAACCAGTGGCATGCAACCAGTCGCACGCTACGGCGGCCGGCTTGTTCTACCGTATATGACTATGTTGGTCAATAATACAATTCTTTTGTGAACAAAATTTATTTAAGAAACAAGCTTTTCATCCCCGGCGTGGCCCAGGAAATTTTTATTTCACAATTTTCCTGCAGAAAACCCGTCAACATTCTCAAATTTTCTTTAAAAAAATGGAAATTTCCTCAATTCTCTCAGAAAACTCTTGAATGTTCTATAATTGTCTAGGAAACCAATGAGTTTTCTTTTTTTTGAGAAAATCCTGAATATCCTCAAACTTTCTAGAAATTTCTCTTCTAAAGAAAAGTCCTGTGATGTTGTTTTCCAAACCTAGTAGTTTCAGAGATATTCGCAGAATAATTTATGATATTTTTCAGGGATTAAGAATGGGTTTCCAAAGTTTTATTTAAATATCTTGAGAAAGACGCGGCTCAGGGGGAAATGTCAGTAAACATTTTTTTATAGAGAATATCATAAGCTATAAAAAAGGTTTTCTCATGTTTTCCTTTGAACCCAGTCGTTTCTGAGATATTTGGGGAATAATGTGGAGGAGGTGGGTTCCAGAAGAATTTCGAGATTTTTTTGGGAATATCTTGGGAAGGAAGCGGTTTCGGGAAAAATGTTAAATCACATTGTTTGAAACGCAGTCAAAATTCAGTATATCAACGGTTGACCACAGATCGGCCACTTACGAAAATCTTCGGGAAACCTCGGGTCAACGGTCAGGCCTAGTCAATCACCGAATCTCAGAGTCAGTTACAGGCAGTCAGTCGTAGAGAGTCGTAGCAAATGNTCATTAAAAAAAAAATTACAACAGCAACAACGAATAGACTTCCCATCATTAATCATTATCTAGCCTAATCCGTANAGGAAGGATGCGGTTTCGGGAAAAATGTCAAATCACCTTTTTTCTTGAAAATTTCACGCCTTACAAAAAAGGTCTTTTGACATTTTCCCCTAAAAATTACTCGTTCCGAAAATAAACTCATAATTATGTTCCATCCCTACACTATCTATTCCAGATGAAACGTGAAGTTTTGTTTCAATCTCAAAATTTGCATTAAAAAAAAAATTACAACGGCAACNGGCTACGGCGGCCGACTTGTTCTGCCGTATATGACTATGTTGGTCAATAATACAATTCTTTTGTGAACAAAATTTATTTAAAAAACAAGCTTTTCATCCCCGGCGTGGCCCNTCAAAATTGCCCTAAAACCATTCAATTGGCAGTGATGACGGAACTATCAGCGAAATATATAAAAATAATATCGAGAAACCTTCATGTGTGGCATGTATGTATGTAGCATGACGCTAATAACTGTTTTTATATGGTCAACATCTCAACTATTGTTTTTAGAATTGAAAAAAAATGGTATTGGGTGATTGAGAACCTCCGAACGGTTCAGTCCACCCCCTTCCCCTCCTGCCGCCACCCACCATTTTCTGTTGTTCATGCAATTATCTCTGAAACTAGAGATTAAACAA
>NW_021680957.1:0-447 GCF_001412515.2 Diachasma alloeum
CCGTCGAACTGCCTTTTTTTCATCCCTTAACCTCAATTAGGAGGGGAGATGTGAATTTTTAATTAGCGTGAGCCACTGTGTGCCGCGAAACTATTATTTTTCTCACTGGCCCATGATTTTCATGACAGTTTTTATTTTTTCGTCACAGAGATTAAGGGATGAAAGAGGGTTTATTGGTGAAGAATTTAATTCTCCGTCGAACTGCCGTTTTTTCATCCCTTAACCTCAATTAGGAGGGGAGAGGTGAATTTTTAATTCGCGGGCAAATGGTGAAAAGTCACTGTGTGCCGCGAAACTATTATTTTTCTCACTGGCCCATGATTTTCATGACAGTTTTTATTTTTTCGTCACAGAGATTAAGGGATGAAAGAGGGTTTATTGATGGGGAAATTAATTCTTCGTTGAACTGCCGTTTTTTCATCCCTTAATCTCAATTAGGAGGGGAGA
>NW_021680957.1:659-826 GCF_001412515.2 Diachasma alloeum
CTATTATTTTTCTCACTGGCCCATGATTTTCATGACAGTTTTTATTTTTTCGTCACAGAGATTAAGGGATGAAAGAGGGTTTATTGATGGGGAAATTAATTCTTCGTCGAACTGCCGTTTTTTCATCCCTTAATCTCAATTAGGAGGGGAGAGGTGAATTTTTAATT
>NW_021680957.1:1146-2499 GCF_001412515.2 Diachasma alloeum
CCGCGAAAGAATTATTTTTCTTACTGGCCCCTGAGTTTCATGGCAGTTTATATTTTTTTGTTACAAAGATTAAGGGATGAAAGAGGGTCTATTGGTGAGCAATTTAATTCTCCGTCGAACTGCCGTTTTTTCATCCCTTAATCTCAATTAGGAGGGGAGAGGTGAATTTTTAATTACCGGGCGAATGGTGAAAAGTCAGTGGCGCCGCGAAAGAATTATTTTTCTTACTGGCCCCTGAGTTTCATGGCAGTAAATATTTTTTTGTTACAGAGATTAAGGGATGAAAGATTATTGGTGAGGAATTTAATTCTCCGTCGAATTGCCCTTTTTTCATCCCTTAATCTCAATTAGGAGGGGAGAGGTGAATTTTTAATTACCGGGCGAATGGTGAAAAGTCAGTGGCGCCGCGAAAGAATTATTTTTCTTACTGGCCCCTGAGTTTCATGGCAGTAAATATTTTTTTGTTACAGAGATTAAGGGATGAAAGATTATTGGTGAGGAATTTAATTCTCCGTCGAACTGTTGTTTTTTCATCCTTTAATCTCTCTTAGGAGGGGGGAGGTGAATTTTTAATTCGTGGGCGAATGGTGAAAAGTCACTGTGCGCCGCGAAAGAATTATTTTTCTTATTGGCCCCTGAGTTTCATGGCAGTTTACATTTTTTGTTACAAAGTTTAGGGGATGAAAGAAAGTTAATTTATGGAGAATTTAATTCTCCGTCGAATTGCCTTTTTTTCATCCCTTAATCTCAATTAGGTGGGGAGAGGTGAATTTTTAATTACCGTGAGCCACTGTACGCCGCGAAACTATTATTTTTCTCACTGGCCCATGATTTTCATGGCAGTTTTTCTTTTTTCGTTACAGAGATTAAGGGATGAAAGAGGGTTTATTGATGGGGAATTTAACTCTCCGTCGAACTGCCATTTTTTCATCCCTTAATCTCAATTAGGAGGGGAGAGGTGAATTTTTAATCACCAGGAGTCACTGTGCGCCGCGAAAGAATTATTTTTCTTACTGCGTTGTCATTTTCATGACAGTTTCTTCCATTTATAGCAGAGATTAAGGGATGAAAGAGGGTTTATTGATGGGGAATTTAACTCTCCGTCGAACTGCCATTTTTTCATCCCTTAATCTCAATTAGGAGGGGAGAGGTGAATTTTTAATCACCAGGAGTCACTGTGCGCCGCGAGACAATTATTTTTCTTACTGCGTTGTCATTTTCATGACAGTTTCTTCCATTTATAGCAGAGATTAAGGGATGAAAGAGGGTTAATTGATAGGTAATTTAGTTCTTCGTCAAACAGCCTTTTTTTCATCCGAGAGAGAGAGAGAGAGAGAGAGAGAGAGAGAGAGA
>NW_021680957.1:10034-10899 GCF_001412515.2 Diachasma alloeum
CCCTGTTATCGACTGTTTCCATGGTAATAGATGAAAATTTCTTTACCCACAGAGACGGCCTCTCGGTTAGTTCATTCGCTCCACCGCTGGCAAACTCTGATCGAACAGTTCCCATAAGCCTGAGCAATCTCCCCTATTATCTCTGGTTACTCACGCACCCGACAATTTGACCGACGCCGCCTTTCCCGTGGGGTACCAACTAACATTTTTGGAGATAGTCAAACCCCCCGATCCCGGCCACTACGCAGGTCTATCCTCTTTGGGTGTATGGTTGGGATAATGGGTTATTTTTGTACCGCAAGATGTCGCTAGGCGTTATTGAGAACGTGTAAAATACCAGTAAAATAGCATAGGACACTTGTAAAACTGGGAACGTCTGTTAAGTGAAGAACGATTGGTGGTGCGTGTAAAATTCGACTTACCGACCTCCAAACGCCCCTGTTAACCTGTACTTTACACGCACGCATGACATAAAACCAGAGATTATAGGGGAGATGAACAGGGCCAATGTAAAGTGTTCAACATCAAAAATCGTAGCGGTGGCGCATGGACTACGATGGAGCGTACGGAACTGTTGGTATGATAGGGCCCGAGCATAAATTTGTCGATAACCAGAAAGGGGTTCTCAATACGGTAACTCCTCGCATATTGTAATAATTGTCAGAAATGTAAAATCGAACATATTATAATCAATAGTATAATGAATGCACAATCTAATGATCTAAAAGTCTTTTCCTTTTTCGCGACATATTTATCATTGACGCGTAGGTAAAAAAATTCATAGAAAATCCCAGCGCTGTCGCTGGAAAACTCTTTAGTTTTCCAGTGATTCTATTGAATAATTGTGCCGATTTTGTTTTTTTTT
>NW_021680957.1:18237-18985 GCF_001412515.2 Diachasma alloeum
AGAGATTATATCTCAACAAATCTCATACACATAATGGGATTAAATCAATAATAATAGATTAACGAATGAGACTTTTCGCAGATTATTGCGAGATTTAAATGAATGGTTTGCATTCTTCAGTGACCATAAAAAATTGTCTCCAATCGACAATATCCCCGATGGAATGGAACGATGTGAATGAATCAAGTATTAATTTGAATCTTTAAACAATTAATCGAGAGTGAAAAAAAATCAGGGAATTTAACTTTGCCATTATGGAGTTTTTGACGAGTGAAGTTTATTCACTGTACTCTGACATTTCTCTATTGTCTGTATTTACCGAGAAAAAAAAACGTTGTTCCTAGGAATCGATGTGTCTTTTTTAGGCAGCTGCATTTCTGAAATGCAATGAGCAAGCAATGTTAAAATTAAGTCATTTTATAAAAAATTTCCAGTGACATGATCCTGAAAATCAAAGGAAAGTCTTGTAGTCAGGAGTGATGTCTGTAAGTTTCAGTAATATTTTCGCAGAAATTCCGGGAACTTATTGGGAATTTTTATAGCGTTGCCGTAATACGGAAATTTCAAGGAATTTCGTCATTGCAAATTAAAAATTTCTATAAATTTCAGTCCAATTATATGTGTACGTCCACGTGAAAACGGCTCATTTTATCGCATCTAATTTCCGAGATATTCACGTTTTTCTCTCCACTCGATTTATCCCAATGTTAAATTGATTTTTTGATCTTCTATACGTACATCGCACGGA
>NW_021680957.1:19195-19552 GCF_001412515.2 Diachasma alloeum
GAATCTTCGGGAAATTCTATCCTATCCTACTCAAGTAGGAGCGGAGGAATGAATTTTCAAAAGCGCGGAGTAAACCCGAACGGTTCCCGACGTCAAGTGAGGGCGGAGGGGCTCCCCCGATTAGAAAATTCGTTTCTCCCACCCCCCCCTTAAATTAAGATGAAGGAATGAAACCAATGCCGATCGATCGAGAATTACCTTCTGAAGAAATGACAGCGATTTCATTCCTTAATCTCAAGTAGGAGCGGAGGAATGAATTTTCGAAAGCGCGGAAAAACCCCGAATGGCCCTCCGACGTCGAGTGAGCCCGGAAGGGCTCCCCTGATTGGAATATTCATTTCTCCCCCACCCCCCCCC
>NW_021680957.1:19639-20359 GCF_001412515.2 Diachasma alloeum
AGGAACGGAGGAATGAATTTTCAAAAGCGCGGAGAAACCCCGAACGGCTTTCTGACGCCGAGTGAGCCCGGAGGGGCTCTCCCGATTGGAAAATTCATTTCTCCCACCCTAACTAAGATGAAGGAATGAAACCGATACCGATCGATAGAGAATTAAATTCTCAATAAATGACAGCGGTTTCATTACTTAATCTCGAGTAGGAGCGGAGGAATGAATTTTCAAACGCGCGGAGAAACCCCGAACAGCTCTACGACGTTGAGTGAGCCTGGAGGGGCTCCCCTGAATCGAAGATTCTTTTCTCCCCCGCTCCCCGTAATTGTGAAGAAGGAATGAAAGCAACAGCTGTCGATCGAAAATTATATTCTTAATAAATGACAGCGGTTTCATTCCCTAATCTCTATTAGGAGAGGAAAAATGAATTTTCAAAGTGCGCAGTAACTCCGGACAAGTTCTTGTCATTCAAAAATTAATTGCTCCTCTCCCTTACTGAGATGAAGGAATGAAACCAAAGCCTACCGATCGAGAATTGTATTTTTAATAAATGACATCGGNTTTTTGATAAACGACATCGGTTTCATTTCTTAATCTCTGTTAGGAGCGGAGGAATGAATTTTCAAAAGCGCGGAGAAACCCCGAACGGCTCTCCGACGTCGAGTGAGCTCGGAGGGACTCCCCTGATAGGAAAATTCATTTCTCCCACCTTAGTTGAGATGAAGGATT
>NW_021680957.1:20615-20756 GCF_001412515.2 Diachasma alloeum
AAGTAGGAGCGGAGGAATGAATTTTCGAACGCGCGCAGAAATCCCGAATGGCTCTCCGGCGTCGAGTGAGTACGGAGGGGCTCCCCTGATTGGAAGTCATTTCTCCCCCCCCCCCTAATTGCGAAAAGGGAATTAAAGCAT
>NW_021680957.1:20932-21220 GCF_001412515.2 Diachasma alloeum
ATCTATCGATCGAGAATAATATTCTCAATAAATGACAGTGGTTTCATTTCTTAATCTCTATTAGGAGAGGAGGAATGAATTTTCAAAGGCGCGGAGAAACCCCGAACGGCTCTCCGGCATCGAGTGAACGAAAGTCCAATGAACGAAAGTCTAACATACGAATGTTTGCTAATCAGGCTCCATTTTTGATACAATTTGTGATTTAGGCGTATGAAACTAATAGCGGATGTTTAAGGTTCCCCCAGTTTGGGCGGGGGTTGAAAAAGCCAAAAAACTACCCCTGAAAAC
>NW_021680957.1:22329-22675 GCF_001412515.2 Diachasma alloeum
CCTCCCCCCTCCTAATTGAGAGTAAGGGATGAAAAAGGGGCAATTCGATGGAGAATTAAATTCCCCATCAATTCACTCTCTTTCACCCCTTAATCTCTGTAACAAAAAAATTTTAACTGCCATAAAAATCATGGGCCAGTGAGAAAAATGATTGTTTTGCGGCGCACAGTGACTCCCGGTAATTAAAAATTCACCTCTCCCCTCCTAATTGAGATTAAGGAATGAAAAAAGGCCGGTTTGACGGAGAATTCAATTCTCCATTAATTAACCCTCTTTCAGCCCTTAATCTCTGTAACAAAAAAATATAAACTTCCAAGAACGTCAGGGGCCAGTGAGGAAAATAATA
>NW_021680957.1:22785-23482 GCF_001412515.2 Diachasma alloeum
TGAAACTCACGGGCCAGTGAGAAAAATGATTGTTTTGCTGTGCACAGTGACTCCCGGTAATTAAAAATTCACCGATCCCCTCCTAATTGAGATTAAGAGATGAAAAAAGGGCAGTTCGACAGACAATTAAATTCCCCGTCAATCGATCGCCGTTGCATCCCTTAATCTCTCTAGCAAAAAAATACAAACTACGACAAAAATCATGGGTCAGTGAGAAAAATAATTTTCTTCTCGGCGCACAGTGACTTTTCACCTTTCGCTCGCGAATTGAAAATTCACTTCTCTTTTCCTAATTGAGATTAAGGGATGAAAAGGAGCTTGTTCGACTGAGAATTAAATTCCTCATCAACTGCCCTTTCTTCATCCCTTAATCTCAATTAGGAGGGGAGAGGTGAATTTTTAATTACCGGGAGTCACTGTACGCCGTAAAACTAGTATTTTTCTCACTGGCCTATGATTTTCATGGTAGTTTGTATTTTTTTGTTACAGAGATTAAGGCATGAAAGAGGGTTAGTTGTTGGGGAATTTAATTCTCCGTCAATCGGCCCTTTTTTCATCCCTTAATCTCAATTAGGAGGGGAGAGGTGAATTTTTAATTCGGGGGCGAATGGTGAAAAGTCAGTGTGCGCTGCAAAAGAATTATTCTTCTCACTGGCCCCTGACTTTCTTGGCAGTTTATATTTTTTTGATACAAAGA
>NW_021680957.1:23845-24028 GCF_001412515.2 Diachasma alloeum
TGAAAGAGGGTTAATTGATGGGTAATTTAGTTCTCCGTCAAACAGCCTTTTTTTCATCCGAGAGAGAGAGAGTGAGAGAGAGAGAGAGAGAGTGCGAGAGAGAGAGTGAGGGAGAGAGAGAGAGAGTGAGGGAGAGTGAGAGAGACAGAGAGAGACAGAGAGAGAGACAGAGAGAGAGAGAGA
>NW_021680957.1:25494-43752 GCF_001412515.2 Diachasma alloeum
AATCTCGCAATAATCTGCGAAAAATCTTATTCATTAATCTATTATTGAATTAATCCCATTATGTGTAGATCGCTGGAGAACAACGAAAACGTTCCAACCGTTTCAAACGAGTTGGAATGTTTTCTCTCTCCTTCTTCTCCATTTTCTTTCTCACTCGCACTCGTTAATTTTGGTGGAGGACGGGCACGTGACAGCGCGACGGAGACGACAATGAGTGGGAGCGAGCGCGATACATATTCCTTTCTCACTCAGGGGGGGAATAAATATATATAATCGAACATTACTATAGTAAAAAAAAAACAAAATCTGCACAATTATTCAATAGAATCACTGGAAAACTATAGAGTTTTCCAGCGACAGCGCTGGGATTTTCTATGAATTTTTTGACCTACGTGTCAATGATAAATATGTCGAGAAAAAGGAAAAGACTTTTAGATCATTAGATTGTGCATTCATTATACTATTGATTATAATATGTTCGATTTTACATTCCTGACAATTATTACAAAATGCGAGGAGCTACCGTATTGAGAATCCCTTTCCGGTTATCGACAAATTTATGCTCGGGCCCTATCATACCAACAGTTCCGTACGCTCCATCGTAGTCCATGCGCCACCGCTACGATTTTTGTTGTTGTACACTTTACATTGGCCCTGTTCATCTCCCCTATAATCTCTGATAAAACTCTAAACGATGACAGTCAGTATAACAATCCTGTGGATAACGATTTAAGATGGCTCACGAAAATTTTCAGAAATTAAGAAAACTCGAAAGATTCCGTATTATTCAATACACCAATATTTTCAAAAAACATCATGAGATTTCATCATTTTTTAAGCCACAATAATGGTAAAATTGAAATAACTTGCAAATTCTATTTTTAGGGAAGCTTTGCAAAGGGAAGTTGTTTTTTATACTCGTGTGATGGTTGAATCTCAAGATGAATATGTAAGTAAATAGAATGTTCTATGTCTCATAAAAATTCGTAATTTTATGAATCTTGAAGTGACATGACATTATAACTTTTTCAGAAATCAATCTATCTGAAAAATGACATAAATTATTACCAGGAACGTAATTCTGTGGTTTCTTCTAAAGTTAATGGCTCTATGGATGAAATTGAGGTCTTGAATGAACAATCTGAGCCAATTTCTTCTTCTCAAGAGTTGACAGATCTTTCCGATCTCGGCAAAATGTTGTGAGGCTTTCTAAATTTAATGGAGGAACTATTATTGAACTTAACTTTATGATTGATTTAATTATTCATCAAAGTCTCAATTTCCCCAGGAAAGATGACGAAGAGCCATTGATTCAGGAGATGACATCGAAGGAAAATGCTCTGTTCACCATCATCAGAGAAATCAAGCAATTCAAATTCGAGATTTCTCAACTATAGAATGAATAGCTACAATCATCATCGTTGAACCGCAATCCAAAGAAAGACAAAAGAACAAAATAGCGTTGGATAATCTCATAGAAAAATAATATATAAAATTTTGTACTTGGCGAAGAATAAAAAATTATTCCTTGGAAATAGAGAAAAATCCTTGCAATTAAATAAATAGTCTAGTCAAATATAAGGAAATTTATAAAAAATGGTCTAAAAAACTGTGATTTTAGAAATATGCAGATGTCTCATTCGGAAACCACTATGTGCGAAGAATGAGATAAGAGTGCAAGAGCTGACAATAGTAAATCCAGGAACTTTCAATTTATATTGAATTTTCTCATTTTATTTGTCCTCTAAGTAACATAATTTGAATTCGACTATAACTAAATTTTCACTAAACCGAACTTCTTCCCCTGCCAATGGAACAAAAGAAAGTATATCAACAAAACAGACGATTCTTGTTCACCGAATTGAAAGATGTTGACACTAAAAAATTTTCCGTTGAAAAAAAAAGACATTCGCCCAATCAGAGGCTCATTTATTTAGCATCAGAAATAACCAAATAAACATTTGGGTAAATTAATTCAATTAAAATGTATTTTTCATTAATAAAATTTTCACCCATTCATTTTATTTCACAGTTGTTTCAAGAAAAACTTTTGAATTCTTTTTAATATTTGGAACTATTATTGATTCGAATACCGTCGTCACCAAGGTAAAATAATGAAGGTAAAATTAATATTAGATTATGCATTTGAGAAATTACAATAATGAGATGAAATTCTGAACGCCACAGAAGCGACGACTAAGCAGTCACCGACATCCCCATGCCCTCAAACACTCCCCAAAGCCAGGGGAAAATCGAGCATCAGATTCGGTTCTCCTGCACAATAAAAATTCGCAAGATTTAAAACGCAAGAGACTACCTCGCAATGCCAACCACAAGAGGCAATTACGAGGACACAAAAATGAAACCTTGTTAATCCAACATGCTTATGGCTCATTGAAATCTCTTTTCGATGTTAAAAAAATCATAAATCTATCAGAGATACAATCCATTCAGCTTCATGAAGCGAATGATACAGTTTCTAAATCAGTATCTTCAAAGGGTTCACAACATCTGGAAGCATATTTCGGATTGAATTTAACGGAGCAGATAGAATTTAACCCCAGCGTCTCACTTGAAGTAATTACGCTAGTACTTTGAAATGAGTACCCAGGAGTCCTTAGAAATACTATTGAATTAATTTAATTTCCTTTATAGAAATATCAGACCCATCTCAGTTTCGGCCGCACAAATAGCAAGTGTCAACACCTAGACTTCAATTTGATCAACGGTTCGATTTCCAACATGGCCGATGAAGAAGGCGCCCTTTCACAAGATAATACAGAATTGAGGAATTTAGATGTAAAGACGGAAGATTTACTAGAGCAAACTGAGAAAACAAAAGAGACTCCAGAGCCCTCAGCTCCTCCAGCACAAGTCATTGATCAACAAATGGGCGAACAAATAACCGAGGATACTTCTGCAGTAGAGGAAAGCCGAGGAGATACAACTGATATGAAGAATGGAGGAACTGAGGAGATGCTTACAGGGAGTAAAGAACCGGAGATTGCAGAAGCAGAGAAAGTTGCACCAGTAGATATTGATACTAGACCACCGGACCATCCTATTCCCTCTGGAATGGCTGAGGGTAAATATCTCGTTGTTCCTCATTTTCTTTGGGATTTAGATCTTCGTACGTATTCCTGGAAAAAATGCATTGTTATTAGGCGTGGAGATACTTCCTGGGCAACGTACGGATTCTGTGATCAGTTCACTTCCGATAACAGACACAGGGATGCTGGCGAAAATCATTAAAACTAGAGAGAGATGCAAACTGATGGAAAAAGAGATCGACAAGTTGAAGCAAGAAGTGGCAGTTTTGCGTCAAGTAAATACAGAGAAAGACTTGAATACATATCGACACCTTAATGACAGACAAGGGTATCTACATAGGGATCTCATAGAACCTACGCTTGTCTGTTATTGAGGTTTATCAACGTGGAGAGGAATGCTCCAGAAAAAACCTAGTTCTAATGAGGGTGAAAGAGCATAATTTACCGGCTATGAAAATTTTTGGGAAAATTTTATATGAATGGTCCTCAATAACATTTTCAGTGCCAGCATTGGAATGTTTCCCGTATTAATACGAGCATTGTTATCAAATATTCCTGAGAAAATTTGGCCAAGAAAAAATGTTCGATACCCATGCAAATGATGAAGACTTGAAAACATTCAACCCTATATGACATCATCCTAATGTCTACGTGTTAGACGCATATTATCTATTTCACTTCTAAATAATTGATTTGGGTCGGTGGATTAAAAGTTTTATTAATATGAACGAGATAACTCTATATATATGCTGAAATAAAAATTCCTAATTTTTTGCGTGCTTGCGGTTTTGGATTGCGGTTAACCATCCTTAAATTGATTAAATAGTATAAATGAAATTTCATGACATTTTACTAACTGTGAGACATCACATGAGTTATAACTAAGTTGGAGTCTTTCGATTGAAAATGTAGAAAAAACCTTTAACGGAAGATGATAAATTAATAGTCAATACCAAGACTGAAGAAATACTGTCGAAAATGGCTGAATTAGAAGACATGACCAGGATGCTTCAAAGGATATTGGGGCTCACAGATCCCACGAGCGAGGAGTTTGCGAAGGCTTTCGAAATGTTTCCTACATCACCTCATCATAGAAACGAGGTATTTTCGAATTGAAATATTTCTTCTTGAGTATAGAAAAAAAATTAACTGTATAAAATTCGTTGAAATATCCCAGGAAAAAGAAGGCAGAGATTTTGCAGATAAACTATCTCCCACCTGTAAAGATAAAATCCGGGATGAAGAATCGGAACATAAAGTTGGTACTTCTGATGATCCAGAGACGTGTGGTGATGATGAGTTCGACGTTCGGCCCCCAGAATTTCCTGAAGATAGGTGAAAACGAATTGGAAATATATTGTGGAGGGAATCATTATGTGCAAAGTGGTACAGTCCAATAATTGAAGGTAGGGCAAATATTATCGATATGACTTCCACATGCGACTGATTATAAAGTCGGAGTCAAAGTATTTTTACAGAGTTTGTATTTCATTCCACTCATAACCCCAATAGAATCCACCCAATTCTGTACAAAAATTTCCCTGATAGTTTCTTCACACTCTCTTCTTTCGAAGTTAGTTGCAAAAATCTTCAGGGAATCTGGATCTTTGCACTTTCATCACTTAAGGGAATACACTACTGAGTTTTGAAAGTTGTAAGTGAAAAATGAACTTCACGAGGTATCGTCTACCAGTGTATCTACTTGAAAAAAATCTTAAATGATCCACTGAAAAGCATTAAATATGGAAATTGGAAAAGCTTAATTTTAGTTGTAGCAACTTCAATTTCAATATTTTTTAAAATTCCTCTTTAGCACTTCCGAGTCGTCAGTCATATAGATCCAGGGATAGCCAAATTTCTAATATTTTATTACGAATACTTTTGGAGCCCTTAAATTGAAAAACATCAACCTTGTAATTTTTTGATTACTTAAATATGATCAATTCAAATATTCAAATTTTCAACTATTTTATCAATCAATAATTTGAGGTAGGAAGATTGACGATTACTTGTGTAATCGAAAATTCCCTTTCAAAAAATTTGAATTATTCACTTAGCAGTAAATTTACAGTTGCATATTAACAAATTTTAAATATTTCATTATTTGTAAAAAATCAGATTATTAATATTATATTATTGGAAAAATTGAATCAACATATTTTAAACCTTAAATAATGTAAGGGTCAAATCTGTGTAATATTACAGAAATTTAATATTGATGGGGATCCCTGTATAGATCAAACAACAGTCCGATCGGAGAATACATCCTCATTTCTGTTGGCATTAGATTTCTAGACATTGTGTCTAATTTTTAGTTTGATACGTCAACCACTACTCACATTGAGTTTTTCCAAAGTTGAAAAATGATTTTTAGCGATTTTTCAAATGCCTGTCATATTTAAATTTTTTGCAAGTAGATACACTGGTAGAAGAGACACCATGAAGTTCACTTCTCAATGGCAGAACTTTCGAAACTAACTAACATATCCTTTTAATAAATTACCAGTCCCGAATTTCCCTGTTCCTTATTGTGTCGATTTTATTGTCAAAGACTACCTCGAGTCATTGTCTGTGGTTATACCGAGGATAATATTCCTAAAATTGTCGTTGCTGACAGTCAACGGCAACCCCGAATTGAAGAAATGCAGCATCTAAAGAACATCACAGGAAAGTTAACAGAAGCATTGAACATGCAGGAGAAGTTAGCCCAAGTAAATGCCCACTTGGAGGGTAACAAGTAAGCTACAGTCTCCTTTCTACATCCAAAAACCAATTTGTAGGAGCAAAAAAAAAACCTCGCCACAAACTTTTTATTCATGGATACGGTGAATGTTTCGAATTTGTGGAAAGACGTTTATTCATATCGTTTATTTGGTCAGTGCAAATAATCGATAAATAAAAGAGATTTACTACATTTTGACAATATTTTTTTTTTTAATTTCATTCTTAACACGACTTTTAGTAAGATGAATTCCATTTCATTTGCGTCCTTATTCTGAGAGTTATTGAAGATTTGAAAAGCCGCATTTGACCCCCGCGCTGCTGTGAAGTTTCAACATTCGAATAAAGCAAATGAAAATCGAAATATGAAAAAAAAATTCACCATCTACCAATCTGTATGTTTTTTCTCACCACTACATCAACAAAATTTTGATGTCCGTTCAGATACAAATTACAAGAGGTTTTGCTTGAAAAGGACAGTACTGTAGACCTCCTACAGAGAAAACTATGTGGCCTTCAGAAGAAAATGCAATTAGTGATAAGAGAGAATGAGGAGTTGAGACGACAATTAGTGTTTATCAATGAGCGCATTGGTAACCCAACTTGTTGCAGTAGTGAGGTTAATTTTCCGAGAATCGTCGATAAACCGAGGGCTACCTATTCTCCACGTCGTGACAAGGAAAACTGCAATTGTTGTCCCGTTCCAGACTTGGCAGCTCCTCAAAGTCAGTCTGCATATGGTACTATTTTTCGCATTTTCTATTTCTCATGCAGTAGATTATAATGGAAATGAGTCAGTAAAGAAGTAGTTAAACTGAATTACTAAGACAAAATTTCGCATCCTAGACAGAAACATTTTCGATCATATTCTGCCCTGAAATCATTCAATCCTAAGATAATCGAATTATCAAAAGATATTAGACCTGATTGTAATCGGTTTTACTGCTTCGTCGATGCTAAAATAATTCAAGTTTATGGATTCTTCTGTAACAACTTGCATATCTATATAATTTTTTTGAATCTATTTCTTTTCAGCTAGTCCGCGAAGTCCAAATTTCACAGGAAAGAGTAAGTAATTTTTTTACCAAATTTTGATACAAGGGAATATTATTCCTCATCTAAGGAAGAGAGAATGCTTGGTATTTTTCAATAGATAGTCCCCGTCTTGGTGGCGGCGGTGGTTCAGAAAAAATTTTCAGTATTCCAAATCAGAACATGTGCTGTAGAAATCTCGCACTTTCTCCTCGAACTACCCTTGAGAATTCACCTACTCGCGGTCCATGTCCAGCGGAGATCGAAGACAAATTAAATACTTATGAAACTAGTACCAAGCAACTGGTAACTGAAATCTATAATCTCAATCAACAGAATGATTAATGCGCATTAAATCATTGAATCATCTGCGTAGGAACAACAATTGGGTTGTATGGAATCAGAAGTCCGTGGTATGAAGATTGAATTAGCAAATGTTCAACGCGAGAGACAACAATTAGAGCAACAGAGAAAATTATTGAAGTGCACAGGACCCTGTGCTCCTTGTCCATGTCCTTCTTCTCATGATGCTTCGCCAATGCATCAATCGATGACAGGTGTCCCTGGCGGATATGATGAGCAGCTCCTCTCGAAAGTGAATAAACAATTTAAAACAAATGTAACTCGATGAAAATGTTGAATTCTGAGATCGAATCGAAATTTCAGCAGTGAAATGACAAAATTCAACAAGACGATTCTCGTATCTTGCTGAAAACATATTCAATTATCGTAATAAGGATGGATTTCAGGACAAAATTCCACTATTTATTCTTAATCGAGTCTACGAAAAGTGCACGAATTGAATTAAATAGTAAATATTACCATGGCTATGAGAGAGATTCCTATGATAACATATTAAAAGGGTTTACATCTGTCCCTACGTAGTAATCGTTTCTATGTCCCACTGTAATGCTTACCCTATATCCCATGGTAATGCCTGCTATATTACATAGGAATGCCTACCGTGTTCATAGAGACGGTTAGCATGTGAATGGAAAGTGGCCCTATGAACGTGGGAAGTAGCTCTAAAATGACCGGTTAAAATTCGCGATTGCCTTTTGATGCGTTCATAAACTCACGACGCTTAAGGCTTGAACTCCTTTAAAAAAATTAAACAAATTACTCTTTATTTGAAATTTTCCTATTAAATTCTACAATATTTTTGGTCGAAATTTCTATATTTATTTTAATAATAAACCTTCAATTGTAACCGACGACGGTGGGCGAAGTGGTTGAATCCCTGAGCCGAATGACGGGACCCGTAGAGAGCGGTTTCGAGTCCGCCTTGGGGCAATTGGGGATTTTTAATCTTTCGGAAACCGTTGAAAGGGAGTTTAGACACTGTAAATCATCGAGATTGAATGTTTGGGGAACATTCGCCGTTGGTGTCCGGTCGATGAATGTCCATGTCGGCCAAGATTTTACATGGTTTCCCTTGGTCACCAGGAGAGTGTGCATATGGAGTACAGCTCCTAAGGTACACTGCGACATGATGGGGGAGGAAGTCGGCCCATGACCCCGCAATAGGGGATGGGATGGGACCATAGAAAACCTAATCGGCTATATGGGAATGGAAAAGAAAAAAAAATGAAGCTTCAATTATATGGAATTGAAATCAATAGTGTATTCATTAGAAGTAGATAATCAATTAGAAATAAATAAACATTTTATTTGTTTCAAACAGAATTATTGCACATCAATTCATTCTTTTCCTTCGCCATCTAAACAATGATTCCAAATTCCTAACTAATAACGTCGTTACTTCTATGGGAAAGCATCTGTTTATATTTGTAAAGCTATTCATTTGATATGAATAAAAATACAAATGCAAATTTAATTTAGGTTTTAATGGGATTTATTAGGAACTCTCTGAATAAATCCATTATTTCATTCAGAAACATAATTTCGCTTTTAGATGGTTCTTACAACAAGAAAATTCTCGTTCTTAAATTAATGATATTTCTGTGTCTAACATTGATCTACTTCTGTTTCATTCCTGGACGGTATTTAATTATTTAGAAGAATTCAATTATGTCTTATGGGACATTTTACGTCATATAGGGAGCTCTACTATGTAAAATAGTAAACTTTAACATAGCTATGTTAACATAGTAATACTTACTATGCAACATAGTAACCACTACGATGTTCCATGGCAGCCATTCTCATGTCCATATTATAATACTTACAAAACTTTGTTAACATTTACTATGTGCGGATTCCGACATGGTAATCTTTACTATTTTATTTTCTTCGTGTGTTTCCTCAACTTTGAACACATTTGCAACATAATGTGCAAAATCATCTTCTCTAACCACATCAAAAATGTAATAATGAAATCATCGCGAAAAAATATGAATAATTAATGTTGATTCCAGATCGGCCCAGCTATGAATACTTCGTGCTCCGGAATCTGCATAGACCGACCACCCGTAAATTTATTGAATCAGGAAATTAAAATGACAATACATGATGAATCACAAAAAAAAGTGAACTCAAAAAAGATTATTATTCCAGGGAGCTACCAATTGTCCACAGCAGCAACTGCGTGATCTTCGAGAGCAATACGCTCGTCTCCAAGAGGACTACAAGAACAAGCTCTGTGAAGTATCCTGTCTCCGTACAGACTCCGAAAAAATGAAACGCGAGACCCGTGAAGCCCGGGATGCTAAAGAGAAAGTCGAAAATCGAATGATTGACCTCCAAGAACGTTTGAAAAAATTTGAGTCGGAACGAAGTAAATTTGGGGGTAGTAGAGAACAAATGATTGAAGATAAACATCGTCTGATGGTGACGGAACAACGTCATAATGAAGCCCTCGAGGAACTCGAAGAATTGAGACTCTCGAATCAGGAATATCTACTTCGGCTCGAGGATTATCGAAATAAATATTTGAAAGCACAAGAAACGGTAGAAGAGCAGACCAGGCAGCTGGATATGATGGAAATGGACAACGCGAGGATGAATGAGAATGTTACACTGGAAATTGGACGAGTTAAAAATCAATTTCAGGAGAAGTTGGCAGAATTGGCACCCCTCCCAGAAATTCTTAAGCAGTCACAGTTAAAGCTGCAAGAGTCCCAACAGATGCGAGCGATGGCTGAGAGGAATTGTGAGGAGTTGGACAGAGAACTTCTGGCCGCTAAAGAGAAACTTGGGGCCTTATCGAGTCAGTTGGATAATTTGCGCAGTGAAAATGCCATTCTAAAGGTTTGCACAAGATTGTCACGTTATTTTGCTAATTTTTCACTTTTTTCCAAAATTTAGTAAATAGCGAGAAGCAAGTGATTTTTTGAAAAACATCTTCAATAGGTTTGTAGGCATATTTTTTGTAGAGACAACTGAAAAAGTAGCAATCGATAACTCCGATGGAAAAGTCATTAATTGGGTAATTTCGCGAGACGAACAAAAACCAAGAACTCAAATCTCCGGATGGCTGGAAAAACTGATAAAGGCCGAAGGAAAATGGATCACATCTCGACAATGCCAAGTGTCTAGGACTGTCTCGGTATCGCCGGAGTCTCGAAAATTAAAGTTTAGTCTTGACCCATCTCGTTAGTCTCGTTCAATTGAGAGAAAAACAAAATTTTACCTCTCAGTTAAACACCAAAAAGATCAAACGTGACAAGGATCATATCTCGCAAGTAGTCCAGTCAAACTAGCTCTGAAAATGTCGTTTATATCGAAATTAACCAAAGGGTACCAAATTACACCAATCGATAGCTAAAAGTGTAATTATTAATGTTTTAAAAAGTATATGCTCAAATTTGCCGGGGTGATTCGCAATTTGTTATAAACAATTGGGAATTGGCGACAGGCCGTCTTCAATCCTAGATATCTTTAGTTAACCTCACCAGATGGGAAAAAAAAAATTTCTTTGCAGCTGAGAAAATTTCCTATCGGGGGGAGTTAGGAACTTATAGCCCAAAATGTACCGTTAATTTGTTATAAATTATAATAGCAATTTCGGAGCAGTCGGCGCAATGCGTCAGCTGTTCCCCTCTCTGCACCAGTGCCACGAGTCACGTGATTGGCGCCATGCGCAACTTATTCATACCTCCTGCTGCGCTCAACGCAATAGCCCTCAGCTGGGTTTTTGATGAATATCTCCGAATCTGTGGGTGGTAGCCAAATTTTTATTATAAACTTTTTTGTAGATCTTTATTTGCTCTATAAAAATGGTCTGTTTGGTGAATGACTAGATTTAGGATGGATGTGGGATGAAATTGTGGAGGGAGCTGTTGGGAAAATTACTGATGAGCTGGATTTAAAAAATCACACTTTATTTTATGGGATCGAACCACTTTGTCAAAACTTATGTACACTCTTTGGTAATACGTAATTTCATTGGTGATAGTCTAATGTCACTGATGATTGTCTTTGCACGTTAATTTGGTGAGTCACTGAATTTAAACTGAATTTAATCAACAGAGGTGATGTACTGAATAAAGGTATTCAATTTTGAATGCTAATTGACTGAATCGACTTCTCGATATGAACTCTTACTAATGTTGATTAATACTCATTAATAACTATTCGGTGAATTACTACACGTTGAATTACTCGTTGAGTTCTACTTAATACTTGTGGACTAGTTGAGAGACTACTACTTAGTTGATGGGAACTCGTTGAAATACGAATGGATACTATACGACGTCTACAGGTGATTTGCTCGAGATAGACTTGTACGGTGAGAGGCTAAGCCTAAACTGATTCGCGCGTGTTTCGGTGACTTATGACTGATGACCCGAAGGGTCCCGGAGATTTTCGAAGTAGGCCGATGGTCGACCAGAATGTTCTGGAATTTTAGTTGCGTTTCAAACATGGTCTTAACAAATATTTTGCTATTCTCCAACGTTTTCGAGATATTCAATGAAAAATAAAAAATAGTCAAAATAAAATTGAAAAATTTGCTACTGAATTGTCGGCGGACAATTTCACTTATTATTGTTCAAGATCCCTTTTTTTATATCTGAAATTTGACTAATTTTATAATTCCTCTGATGCAAATTGACAAGTCTAAGAGAACACTTTCCTATTTTTTGTTTTGTACCTTTAAAATTTTAATTTTGATGAGAGTTTTCATATGGTTTTCTTATCATTAAAACTCCGAATGCGCGCGAAATTTGCCATAAATTTGCAAAATTTATGAATATTCAAATTATAATAGTTGTTTGATAGATCAAAGCGTGGCATTGTTGTTGAAGAAATGTTGAGAACTTTAAATATTATTATTTTATCACATTATGATTTTCTCTTTTCATATATTTTGAATTTCTTATATTCTGTGAAACTAAATAGTTCTTCTCAAAAATATATTCATTGAATGTTCTATGCATTGCTGCTTTCATTGTATTTTGAACTCCTTAAGCCATGGGAGAATAAGGAAATGCCAAATTTCTAGGAATTCTTCCGGAATTCCTAGACAGTTGAAGGATTATCTTGAAACTTCTGGAAGTGTCTTGAATTTGTTTAATAATTCCAGAAACGCGTGAATTCTTTCGAAATTTCTAGAAGTTCTAGAAATTTCTTGAATTCCCCCACAAATTCCACAAATGCATAAATTCTTCCCAAATTTCCCTGAAGTTTTACATTTCTTCCAAATTCACAGAACTGCTTCTACCTCTCAAAAATTCTAGAAACTTGAGAAATTCCGTCAGAAATTCTAAATTTAGTTGAATTTCTTAAAAATTTCAAGAAACTCGAAGAATTTCCTAGAAATTTCTTGAATTCCTCCAAAAATTCGAGAAACCTGCATAATTCTTTGGAATTCTCCAGAAGTCTCTTCGATTCCTCCGAAACTTTCAAGAAAAATTTTTAAGAAAATTTTCAAGAAAAATTGTAGTGCTAGCACTGGAAAAGAAGGGCAAAGTGGCAGCCAGGGAAAAATTCCAGTGCTAGCACTGGAAATTTTATTGGTATTCCTGCGACTCTTTTGTGTACTTAGGTGAAATTTTCACAGGAACACCAATAAAATGTCCATTGCCAGCACTAGAATTTTTCCTTGGCCATCACTTTAACCCTCTTTAACCCTCTTTTCCAGTACTAGTACTAGAATTTCTCTTGGAAATTTCTCTCCGTATAGAAATCCTTGAATTGTTTCGAAATTTCTAGAAATTTTGAGAATTCTCTATTTTCTAGTGTTTGCTTCAATTCCCTCGGAATTCATGGAAATATGGAAAGTTTCAAAATTTCTTTGGAATTTTAATAAACGGAAGCAATTCTTTCAAAAATTATAGGTTTATCGAATTCCTTCTAGAGTTCTAGATGCTTGAAATTTTTTTTCAATATTTCTAGAATTATTTCTAAAATTTCTCTTCTCAAAGTTTCTAGAAACTCGCAAGATTTCGTCTGAAATTAGAAATTTCTTCAATTTCTTGGAAATTTTGAGAAGCTTCGAGAATTTTCTCGAAGTTTCTTCGATTTCTCCAGAACTTTTAAAAATCTTCAAATTGTTCAGAAATTTCTGGAAATTGTGAGAATTACTTTTTTCTATTGTGTTCTTCAATTCTGTCGGAATTCCTAGAAATTTGAACGCTTATTTTGCAATTTCTAGAAATGTCTCTAATTTATCCAGTAAATTATTCTCACCGATAAAAAATAATTATTCACACACAAAAATATTTTGTTGTAATTGAAGGGCTCATGAAACCAGAAAAAAATCCAAGGTTGCAATATAGTCTCGGAATTTCAGAGGTCTAAATAAATTCAAGGATGACAAAATTCAACTTTATTGAATATTTTGAATATTGTTAATTTTTCAATGAATATCTCGGAAACTTTGGAGAATAGCAAAATTTTTGTTAAGACCATGTTTGAAATTCAGCTTTTCAAACTAGTCAAACGGTCACCGGGCTCAACGAAAATCTCGAGAAACTTCGGGACCCTTCGGGGTCACATTCAGCTACGAAGAAAATCCCCGAAAAAGTCTGTAGTACCGCTCTAGCCACCGAGAGAGTCACTCTAATCACAGTACTGTATCGCCGTAACCGCTCAATCGAGTACATCACCGGAGTACATCAACGCGATATATTTGAGTCTAGCGCTCCGTACAGCGTCTCTATTTAATTCAATTCTACTATCAATTAATTCCGAGTTACCTATCAATTANTAATTGACTTTGTCGAGCAACTCAATAGTGTAACATTATTAATTTATCAAGACGCGTGGGTTATTCCACAATAAAGTACATCAACAGTGTGGTTTTATAATTCCGCGTGTTTTAATTTTCCCACTTTTTCCCAACCGGCATCTCAATTTAGCTTCAATCTAAAAAAAATGGTCCTTCGAGCCGGATGGAGAAAAAGTGCGTGAGAGTGAGTGGAAAATTCTACAATAAAATGGACGCCTCGTGTGTAACAGACTTTCGGGTTCCACACGAGCAAATCTACGGACAAGTCAAGACAATCAACAGTGCAGAGTGTTGTGCCTAGTGTTTACAGTTGAAGTTCGGTATTGTAAACACCGGTAGTGACATTTCGACCTCTAGTGCTGTGTAACTTCAGAAAACCTCGGTCTCCGTCGGGACTAGCCGAGGCCCAAGCCGCGCGCGCACCGCGAAAACCAACAGGCAATTGGAAGAGTGCCCTCACCTAATAACGTGCCCTACCTTATCGACAGTGGGCATCAAGTCAACATCAGTCGGTATCTACCTACTATCGATAAGTTACCTCACCCAGAGCAGAGACGACCACCATGTCAGACGCGGAGTTAGGAGATAATCAACGTATGCATGAACGCACTGAGGAGATAATCAAGCGAAATTGAGCCAATTATCCAGATTACTGAGCATCCATCTCAAGCGCACTTCAGTGAAGAAATTACACCGCCGTTTCCTGACGCGACTCCCATTCACCAACAAGAAAATAAACACACTGTAGCCGAGATGAGAACTGCAATAGGCGAACTCAGAGACTCAGAAATTCCAAACAAATAAACTGGACTTCAAGGTAATTCACTCAATGATCTTTATCAACAATTGTTGCAGTCAGCCGGGAACATTAGCTGTCTCACAGTTGAGGAGTTGGACGGCCAGGAGAAAATTATCAAAGGAGAATGGAATGAATTTCTCATCATCCAACACAAAACTCAGCGAGAACCTCCTGCCAACTCATCAACATATTATTCAGAGCACTTTAGCGGTAACCCTACGCAGTCTACTCCCATCCTGGACTCTACTCAACAGACGAGCATCAAACGGAATGTGTCTGACATGGGAGCGACAGGGGAATTATCCACAGTTCAAAATTCCAAATGCAGCAGATCGACTTCAAGGTCAATAACTTGGACGAGATTCATCAAGAACTGTTGCTATCAGCAGAGAATATCAATAGCCTTACCATCGAAGAATTAGAAGGCCAGAAGAAACTCATCGAAGCGGGATGGAGAGAGCTGCTCAACCTCCAAGAGAAATTCATCGAGAATTTACTTCCGACTCATGAGTATATCACCGAGACTACCTATCAGAGAGCTGCAAAAAGACTCAAATTAGTTGAGAAGTATCGGGTTATATAATCCCGACCTTCTATAGGAATCATCAGGAGATTGTCAACACCATCAACGAGCTAAGGGAATCCAGAGACTCCAGGATTGAGAGATAAGTATCATATTCCATTTATCAATACTTTGGCAAGTGATACGTCTCTCACCCTGTGTTTCTCCCCTTAGCAATCAATCAACTACGAGCTTGGCGGCGACTGAAGGAATTTACGCCTCCTCCGAGTCGACGGAAGGCTCCTAGAGAACAGCATCAGCAACAGTGAACCTCAATCGATGAGAAAGCTCATTAATCGGAAACAGATGAAAAACAAGACAACTTATCGGGAGATCCAAAGTCAGCAGTTCAACAATGAGGATAGATTCATCCAATATCTACCTCCAACTCAGAGTACATCATCAAGAGTATCAATAGCAGTGCTGAACATCCAAAACTTCAGCTATCATCGACCCTAGCATCGAGAGAGGGACTTTCAGAAACCACTAGAGGAGAGGTCAAGCGTCACTTTCTCATTTTACGATCAAATCTTGGTAAGTGATACGGCCTCATCTTCTGTGTTTCTCCCCTCAGCAAAATCCACACCAAGAGCAGTCACATCGAAGTTGACGACAACTGAGGGAATTTACACCTTCAAGTCGACAGAAGGCTCATCAGAAGGAGGAACATCACCGGCAAGTTAGATGCATACTAGGAAGATGCGCGATCTCCAGAGTATCAATGATCTGCGCTATCAACAATAGTTCAAGTAAGAGCATAGCCAACAAAGAGAGTGTCGATTAGAACCGGAGCTCTAATCGATTAATCATCAAGAGAATATCATCAACAACAGAAGAGTCATCACCAAAGAGTTCACTAATCTATAGTATCTACGATCATCAACAGAGAGGATGGCCGATCGACCTCTAGATTTCAAGGTCAACGATCGGGAACAATCATCAAAGATCTGCAACGACTGAGCTTCAGCGTCAAGATCATCAATCAACAGTTCTCATCAATAATCAGAGATCAGCACTATACAAACTCTGCAACTAGCTGATCGAAATTATCAAATACCTGGTCCAAGAGACAATCATCATAGGGGCTAACAGCCAAGGCGGATCATCAAAGAGGTTGTCAAGTCCAGAACTTCTCAAATAAAAGATTGGCGCCAACACACAACCATTGATTGAATAACTGTAAGACACAATCAATTGCAAAGTTGCTCGCTAAGGATTTCCCAAGTGCACTAAAGGAATCCATGAACGAGCAGTCAATAGAGCTTCACCCAAGAGCTAGGACCAGGACCAATCAACTCAAGTAACAGAGCGATCACCAGATGAACTCAAGTGTGAGATGCACAGAAAGTCCACACACACCAGAGACGAAACTGGGCGCTACATCGTCAGATTCCCTCTACGGACCTCACCAACAGCACTCGGAGAGTCTAAATTCAAGGCCTCACGTCAACTCCAGTCAGTTGCACGTCGTCTCCAGACAGACGAATCATATTCCCAGCTCTACAGAGAATTCATCAACGAGTATGAGGCACTGGGACACATGCGCAAAGCACCAGAAGGAGCAGAACCCGTCACAGCATAGTATCCACCGCATCAGGGGTCTGAGAGACAACCAATCTGCACGGAACTGAGGGTCACCTATAATAACCTCAGTTCGACTCATCATAGAACAAAAACGACAGTCATCAATAGTAATCCAAAGCAGAGATATCCTACAGAGAAAGGTCGTTATCGGCTCACCCAGGTACAACAGAGCCCGCGCCTGAGAGCCACTCAATAAATACTCAATAATAGCTGAGATTTTCTAAGGAAACGAAATCCCGAACCAAGCAATCGGCAAGCTCAAGAGAACATCAACAAGCAGACATCACCACAGATTGAGAGAATTTAAGACACTCTCAAGCCTTCAGAGAACATCGAGAGAGCATCAGCGCAGCAAGTCTTCAACTCAAAACCCGGGATTGTAGGGAGCAACTGGATTCAGAGGTAAGGTATAATTTTCTTTATTTATCAATTTGGCAAATGATGCCGCCCTCATCCATTGTTTCTTTCCCGAGGTACATCAACACCACCAGAGGAAATCATCAAAGAATTGATCATCCAGTTCGAGGAGCCTATCACCAAAGTGCTCGGATTGTATTGGCATCAATCGTCCGATACATTTCGATTTAAATCAAAGCAGTTTGAGTCAGCAACAGTGACCACGAGAGTAGTAGCATCAGAAATTGCTCAACTGTTTGATCCATTGGGATTCATCCCTCCAATAATCACCCGAGGCAAGATAATTATTCAAGATCTATGGAGACCTAAGCTTACTTGGGACGAGCCACTTCCACACGAGTATGAAAACCAGTAGACGAGCTTCAGAGAGAACCTCCACAAGTTAGAGCAATTCTCAGTGCTAAGGCAGCTGAGACTCTCATCGGAGATATGCAGCATCCAGATCCATGGGTTTGCAGATGCTTCAACAGCAGCAATGGGCGTAGTGGTGTACATTCGCACCAAGCAGATCAACGAGCCAGCATCGACAGTATTGCCCTGGATTGGATCAAGAGCCATCCATCAAGGTGGAAAAATTTCGTCCAAAATAGAGTCATCAAAATCCAGGAATCTCTTCCAAACGCTATTTGGAGACACATCAGTGATAAAGCAAACCCAGCTGACTGTGCATCCAGAGGACTCTCACCAAAGGAACTAACAGAACATCAGCTATGGTGGTCAGGTCCTGAATGGATAAATCAGGAACCTGAAGGCTGGCAGTCATCACCACCCGACACTCAGCAGAAGCATCAATAGAAGCGAGGCCATCTCTATCACATCAGACAACCATCAAAGTCAACGCCTTGGTAGAGCTTCTCAACAGATACTCAAGACTATCCAAGATCCTCCAAGTAACAGCCATCCTGAACCGAGCCATCGACAGGTTCAGAAGACAGCCAGTTCCTCAAACGCCTGTCCTCAC
>NW_021680958.1:0-6432 GCF_001412515.2 Diachasma alloeum
GGTCTAGCACTGGTTGAACGCTTGCATTTCAGAAAGACGAAAAGCAAGTACTAGTGAAAGTACTAGTGTTATTACCTCTAGATGTTATCTTATTTGGACTAACCCTCCAGACATATTATTACTAATAAGATGACTCACTCTGGACCACGACAATCTCCTATTTTTTCTTGTTTATTTATACCGCTTATCAACCTCTATTTTACCTTGGAGCTGCCGACAGTTCCACCTTTTTGAGGAGCTTTTTGCTCTTGCACTCGCTTGTTCTCCGGACCGTTCCCCCCACCTTCTACTTATACTTTATACTTCAATATATATATTAATTGTTCTTATAACTAGCTTCTAAACATAACTTTTTCCTTGCATTATGCACAAAGAAAAACTACTTACTTCTGCTGCTCTTCACTACAGATGTCTTCTAAATATATACTATTATGTTTCTTACTATTGTTACTGCGCTAAAAATGTTTGTACGTAATGTAAAGGTTCTAGCAGTTATTAATTTTTGCTGTAATCAAGGTTGTACCTAACTATTAACAGCAAATAAATAAATTGAATTTAAAATTTTTGAATTCTTCCAGGATTTAATTTTCAATTTTTAAATTTTAAATTTTTGAATCTCTTATCGAAAATTAATTTTGACTTTTAAATTTTTTATTTTGAATCTTTTTCGATATTTAAAATTTGAATTTAGGAATTTTGAATTTTTGAATCTTTTCAAAAATTAATTTTGACTTTTAAATTTTTGATTTTTGAATCTTTTTCGAGAATTAACTTTTGAATTTTTGAATTTTTACTTTTTGAATCATTCCCAAAAATTAATTTTGACTTTGAATTTTGATTTTAGAATCCTTTCAAGGATCAGTTTCGGATTCTGAAGTTTTTCAATGTATTTTCGAATATTTGAGATTTAATTTCGGCAATTTCAATTTAGATTTCAAATGTTTTGCGGGATTTGATTTCATCTTTCTGAATTTCGATTTCTGAATATCTTCCAGGATATATTTCCAGATTTTTTTTTCTTTTCATTTTCGAACATTTCGAGATTTAATTTCGAATTTGAATTTTTTTTCACTCCAATTATTTTTGGGAATTATTTTCAAATTTTGCAATTGTGTTTGAATCCATTAAGAATAAATTCAGGAATTTTATTTCGATTTTATAAAAATAAAATTCGGAAAACTCGAGTAAAAAAAATCGCAAAATAAAATCATATTCTCGCAAATAAATTTTGATTTCCACATTTATCTTCGTGGATAAAATTCGATTTTTCCAGTTCAATTTATGGAATAAAATTCAATCTTTTCCAGTTCTTTGTCAATTTAGCAATTTTACTCCCTTTAGGTCATTATTACCAGGGATAGGAACCTCGAATTACATTTGTAATCGAATTACTTGAAAATTACTAAATACATGTGATGGATAAAATTTCTTCGGGAGAGATTTTATTACCCTGAAAATGTTTAATTTGTGATTTTCGATGATCAGTTCCGATAAATTATAGTAATCGATAGTAATTACAACGAGAATTACATCAGAATTTTATTGGGATTCAAAATGAAATCGAATACATATGTATAATTTACAATGCACATTCGGAATTCCTCCAGTAACTGAAAAGTCTTTTGGCAAAAATTACTCATTGTGAAGGCAAAAAAATTTTCTGGAGTAAATTACATATTACAGCTGAGTGGTGGAATGGGTATTCTCGTGAAAAAATCACTGAATGCCCGAGTGTTGGACTCTTCAAAAAGTTGGTTATTTATTCATGTGGCTACACTGTAAAAAGTCCCGTCTTACGGCCGGTCTGAAACTAAGATATCAGATCGTAAGACCGATAAATAGTCTTAAAACAAGATCGATTTGCGATCTTAACATGAGATCTTACGCAATTTAAGATCGTTCATCGGTCTGACAAGGGGGTTAAGACCGCTTTCGGATCTTAAATTTTAAGATCTCAAATATAAGATCGGAATCCGATCTGATTCTAAGATCTCTGGGTAAGTTTAAGTTCCGCGAGATGTAAGATCTACTGCCTTTTTCCTTTTTGGAGCGGTGGGGTAGAGCGGGAGGGGGCGAAAGGGCTATAGAGCCAAATAATGATATTAATTATTGTTGTTTCATTTCCGTGGTGAAGGGGTGTGGGGGAGGGGGGGAGGAGTTAGAGTCAAATAGTAATGATANATGTAAGATCTACTGCCTTTTTCCTTTTTGGAGCGGTGGGGTAGAGCGGGAGGGGGCGAAAGGGCTATAGAGCCAAATAATGATATTAATTATTGTTGTTTCATTTCCGTGGTGAAGGGGTGTGGGGGAGGGGGGGAGGGGTTAGAGTCAAATAGTAATGATATTAGTTATTGTTTTCTCATTTTCGGGAGGGTGGGTGTGGGGGGAGGGAGGCGGAAGCGGTTAAAGCCAAATAATAATGATAATTATTATTGATTCTTTTTTTCCTTTTTGGAGCGCAGAGGCAGAGGGGGAGGGGGTAATAGAACCAAATAATAATGATAATTATTATTGATTCTTTTTTTCCTTTTTGGAGCGCAGAGGCAGAGGGGGAGGGGGTAATAGAACCAAATAATAATGATAATTATTATTGATTCTTTTTTTCCTTTTTGGAGCGCAGAGGCAGAGGGGGAGGGGGTAATAGAACCAAATAATAATGATAATTATTATTGATTCTTTTTTTCCTTTTTGGAGCGCAGAGGCAGAGGGGGAGGGGGTAATAGAACCAAATAATAATGATAATTATTATTGATTCTTTTTTTCCTTTTTGGAGCGCAGAGGCAGAGGGGGAGGGGGTAATAGAACCAAATAATAATGATAATAATTATTGATTCTTTTTTTTCCTTTTTGGTGCACAGGGGTGGAGGGGGAGGAGGCGAAAGGGTTATAGAGCCAAATAATGATATCAATTATTGTTTTCTAATTTTAGGGGTAGTGGGGTGTGGGGCAAAGGGCAGAAGGGGTTAGAGCCAAATAATGATGATTATTATTGATATTTTTTTCTTTTTTGGAGCGGTCGGGTAAAGAAGGAGGGGGCGAGGGGGTTATAGAGCCAAAAAAAAGATAATTATTACTGATATTTTTTCTTTTTTGGCACGGAGGAGTGGAGAGGGAGGGGGCGAAGGGATTATAGATTCAAATAATAATAATTATTATTATTGATATTTTTTGTTCTTTTTGAAGCAATGGAGCGGAGGGGGACTATGACCCTCAGATTTTGACCATTGTGACCCATAAATTCCGAACTTTAGATTTTGACCCTTATATTCAGACACATGCGTTTGGACCGTAATGAGCCGTAGATTTTGACCCTTATATTCAGGCACATGCGTTTGGACCCTTATGAGCTTTAGATTTTGACCCTTCCGACCCTTACAATCGAAACCTTGGATTTTGATCATTATATTATTTTGGTCATTATATTATTTTAATCCTCATGACCCTTCGAATTTGACCCGTGTCCCTAAAATTTGACTCTTGTGACCCTTAAATTTGAAACCTCAAAACTTAACCCTTATGTTCAGATGATTGTCATTTGTCAAGCGACCCTACAATTTTGAACCTTCAATTTTAACTTGGATATTCAAATATTTTGACCCTTATGACTCTAGATTTTGACTCATGTGATCCTTCAATTCGAAGTCTTAGATTTTGACCCTTATATTCAGATCCTTTAAGATTTCATCTGTTAGTCGGTATTAATTTTCATATTAAAAATTGACTTACAGCTTGTAAGGAACCACTTGCTTTTCGTCTTTCTGAAATGCAAGCGTTCAACCAGTGCTAGACCGAATGAATCGGAATACCCTCGGAGAAATGCCTCTTAGCTCAAGAGATTTCCAGGATTCGTCTTATTTGAGGGATACTGGTACAAATACAAAACTCAATACAAAACTTTTGTTAGAATGAACATGAAAATGGTTTTTATTCAAAATTTGTGCCTTCTTTTACTACTACAATTTGGAGTTTGTCCTTTTAATGCCCTTAAATCTAGTTTCCGTTTGACAACTAAACAAAATTTTCCAAACAATATTTATCTTAAATTCTTAAGTCTGATTCTTAATGCTAATTTGAATGAAAAACACATTAAACGCAACTTGTACTATAGATGCCTGCCTTGAGTAATGTGCCACCACAAGTTTGTCTTTAACTATTGCCTAGTTTCATTATGCCTTATTTGAACGAATTATAGAAATAAAGATGGGACATTTTCATATATAACTACGCCTAGTGGGAGAGCGAACTCAACTTAAATTTGTGTGATGAAAATAAACTTTTCCACAGGGTTATCTGACGCTGCTTTCTAACATAGGAGGTTACCCCAAATTCACACTAAGGTTCTTCTAGACCAACAAGAAAATATAAACAATGCTTTTTAATCGGAGCGTATAAGGGAGTAACGAATGAAATTTTCAGGTGTATTTTACTTTCCTGGGAACGGTAAATTTTATGCCGTTTGTCTCTTTTTTACTTGAAATCTTTTTTAAGAGATTATGATTGACAAGGTAAATTTTATACCATTTGTCTCTTTTCTAAAATAAATGAGTGAGGGATGCATATGAATGTATGACGAATAATTGAACACTTTTGATTGAAGAACAAAACCTTAGACTGTCAGCTTTAAAAAAAAAAAGAATAATTTTAACTGTGATTCGGTTTGGGAAATGAATTGTTTCCCTGAAATACCTTTATTCCATTGGCTATTTTGCCATGTATCTTGTGACTTGTGAATTTTGGGAGGAAAAATGCAACTTTCCAATACTTATGAACGTGTCGGAGAGAACTAGCTTTTGTGAACGTTATATGAGGTCTTACTTGTCTAGTTATCCTCAGATTTTCATTCTCATTTGAATGATATTTCTCATCATTGGATACTGACTAACCTTTTCAACATAATCTCCCCTTTTTAACTGTGTTTTTTTTTTAAATCGGCTTCTATTGGTGTTCAATTATTCTGTTTATCGCTCTGCTCCTTTTACGTAGGATTTCAATTTGCTCTCTTCGAGCTACTAATTTTCAAAGTGAAAGTAAACTTTCGGGGTTTTCTACGAGATTTCGTTATTCTATTATCGTGTGCCTCCACGAGTCAAAGAGTTATTGCCTCTAATGAATTTACGAAATCAATTTATGAAATCCAGTTTCCACTGAAATATCATAACCTTTTTACTTCAAGAATAGTTTTCTCCTATTCTTATCTGAGACATCCAGTACTAAACTGAAATATCAAAGCCCCTTTTTTTCTTTTCTTTTCTTTTCTGAAATCCAGTTTCTATACTGAAATAACAGAGCCTTTAACTTTCATCGTCTACCGAACCTTTAGCCAAAGTTCCTTTCTTTATGTACGTTATACAATTCCCTTTTTCCTAGACCTCTGCTGCCTTCTGGTACCCTCCCTGAAACTGTCCCCGGGAGCATAACCCACCGGTTCTAGTTTCCTAACGCCGTCCCGGGGTAGAGCCCCACCGGAACAGAGTATCCTACGTGACCGTCCCTGGGGTAGTACACCCGCTGGTTCTCAGTCAACCTAACACTGCACCGGGGTAGAGCCCCACCGGTACAGGTATCCTAACTTTAATTACCCCTGGGGTAGTACGTCCACTGTCTGTGCTCCAGGAGAGGGAAAGTCCAAGGCTAGAATCGCCCACTTGGACTTGGGTAAGGATGACCAAGGGTAGAATCGCCCACTTGATCAGGGTATGCGGATTATCTCGACCAGGGTAGAATCGCCCACTGGCTTTGATCCAGGGAGTGCCTTGGCCTAGGGTAGAATCGCCCACTAGGTTACGGCTCTAGGAGAGGGAAAATCCAAGGGTAGAATCGCCCACTTGAATTTGGATAAGGATGGTTAAGGATTCGGGATGCTACTAGGGTAGAGTCGCCCACTAGTAGAGGAGGAGTCTGCTGCCAGACTGACTTTTCGTCGCGAGGTGCCTGCTTATCTAGGCGCTCGACCCCGCCAAGTGGCCTTCCCCCACTTTACGACTCACTCTCCCTCCCTGACTTTTGCGCGCGAAGTGGACCACGGTTCCCGCGCTCACTTGGCGCCACCTATTCTGATCGCGCGCCCTTTTCGTTTAAATTTGAATTGTTTCTCTTTTACTCATATTTCCTTTTTTTTCGTATTTTTCTTCTCTTTTCCCTCTATCCTTTTGTCTTTCCTGAATTAATTTATTTTCTTCAGTAAATTTCTTTACTCCTTTTAAATTAAATTCTTTTGATAATTCTCTCTTATTTAAATTCTTTTTAGTTCGTTGCGACGGTCGTCACAAGCTTACCAATTTCAACTTCCGAAGAATTGGATTTATATTCCCATGGAACTTGGAAAAACTTGGAAAAATTCACCATTTTTAAGAATTAATTTTGAACAACTGATTTAATTTTTCATCGGAAAAATTCACGATTTTTATGAATCAATCTCAAACAACTGATTTT
>NW_021680958.1:12604-18211 GCF_001412515.2 Diachasma alloeum
GGGGCTTGAACCCTGATGTAAACATAAGTAATACTAATAATAGAAATAATAATTATAATAATGATTTTTTTTTCTTTTTTTTTAGTACATCCGGTGGGTTTATTCAGGGGGGTGGTGACTTTTACAATGGGGGGGTCAACCCTAATGCAAATCTACGTTATGGGAATAATAATAATAATAATGATTTTTTTTTCTTTTTTTAAGCCCATCCGGCGAGGTTTTCTAGGGTGGGTGACGATGAGGAGGGACGCTTTGCCCTAATAGAAATTAAAGTTATTGATTTTTTTTTCACAATCGAGGGATGATTTTGACGGTGGGGTGAAGAGGTTTAAGCCCTAATATTAACGTGAATTATTGGAATCAATGTTTTTGTACCGAAAAATTAGTTGGGGTTTTTCAGAATGAATAAGGATTGAGGAGAGGAGGTTCAACACTGATATAAATATGAGTTATTCGCCTCTTTTTTCCAAGAAATTTCCTGCGAGTTATTCAGGATGCGTAAAGGTGAGAAGAGAGGTTAAATACGAATATAAATATCAGTTCTTGGAATTTACCTTTCGGAATTTACCTTACAGTAATTTGGTGCCGATTTTCAGAGGTGAAGGGGTGAAACTCACCCTCATGAGAGTGGGGTGAAGTAGAACGCGGGGTAAAATGGAACGATAGTGAATGTCGTTTTTCAAATACTGCTGGACCATTTTTACGTCCTTAGGAGTTGAACGATCCTTAAGAATGTTTGGAATTGAGGGTTAAACGACGCTCACTGGCGATCACGGTGAAGGGTCAAATAGGATCCATGTTTTAAAATCTCTCTTGAAAAAACTTCGTCAAAAAAAAAAACCTGGATCAATTGAACCTCAAAAAACTTGAAAAAACTTCTGAAAACTTCAGGGCAAAAATGTAAAAAAAATACAAAAATGGAGCATTAATGAACATTAATGACACAAAACCACAGCATTAATGAGCATTAATAACACAAAATAGACATTAATGACACAAAAAAGAGCATTCATGAGTATTACTGACACAAAACTAGAGCTTTAATAACGCAAACTTCTCAAAACTTCAGGGAAAAAATGCAAAAAAACACGNGATCGAACCACTTTGTCAAAACTATTTACACTCTTTGGAAATTTTAATAGTTGAATGTCTAATTAAATTGATGATTGTCTTTCACTGTAAATTCGTTGAGTCACTGACTTTAGGCTGAATTTAATCAACAGAGGTGATGTACTGAACAAAACGGTGATCTTACAAAGACCGGTGATGTACTTAATTACTAGTGAGCTAGATGAGGTTCAAAGAGCTACTGTACTCGGTGAGGTGCGATATAAAACTTGTACAGGTGATTCGCCCGAGATAGACTTGTACGGTGAGAGGCTAAGCCTAAACTGATTCGCGCGTGTTTTGGTGACTTATGACTGATGACCCGAAGGGTCCCGGAGATTTTCGAAGTTGGCCGATGGTCGACCAGAATGTTCTGGAATTTTAGTTGCGTTTCAAACAGAACTTTTTTGTAGTCCTCAAAATTCGCAATGAAACAGGTTTTCAACCAAATTTTCCTATCGCCGTTAGCCTCCACGATATTCATAAAAGAGTAAATCGAAGAGTAATCCGTCGATGAGTTTCTGCTGAACATCTCGTAATCAATGAAGATAGCGAAAGTCACATGACAACCTTTTTGTAGCCCTGGAAATTCTCTACAAAAAAGCTCTGTTTGAAACACAACTAAAATTCCAGAACATTCTGATCGACCATCGGCCTACTTCGAAAATCTCCGAGACCCTTCGGGTCATCAGTCATAAGTGACCGAAACACGCGCGAATCAGTTTAGGCTTAGCATCTCACCGTACAAGTCTAACTCGGGCAAATCACCTGTAGAAGTCTTACATCGCACCTCACCGTGTACAGTAGCTTCTTGAACCTCACCTAGCTTACTAGTAACCAAGTACATCACCGGTCCTCGTAAGATCAACGGTTCGTTCAGTACATCACCTCAGTTTTATCCGTCTAAATTCTACTATAATCAGTGATTCAACTTTATTAAAATTGCGGAAAATCAGCCGTGATTTTAAGACACTCAACAGTGACATTCAATACCAAAGAGTGTACAAGGAATTTATTTAACGACGTGGTTCGATCCCACGAATACATAGTGATATTTTTATAATCAGTGTCATCATTAATTTTCCAGCATCTCCCTCCACATTTTTTTCCCACATCCACCCTAAACCTAGTTCCTCACTAAACAGTGGTCCTTCGAGCCGGATAGTGGGATAAAAAAGTGTGATAGTACTGTGAAAATTCAGAGACGCCTCGTGTGTGACGGACATTCGGGTTCCACACGAGGAATATCACGGACAAGGTTTAAAAGATAATCAATAGTGCCTTGTTACCAGTGTTTACATTCAGCAGGACATTCACCGAAAGAAAAAAGGTCAGTGTCCGGACAATCAACCAAAAAAACCTCAGATAGTCAACAAAGAAAATCTCATTTATATTATTGAGAGTTATACCACTGGGCACTGGATTATAATCCGCCCAGGTAGCAACGAAATTACGCACGTTCGGCATTGTTTTGAAATTCAACGGGCTCTCGCCTTACACACCGTTCGTTGCGAATAAAAAGAAAATCATCGTATGAATTCGGTTGGGTTCGACCTTCTTCAAATTATCTCACCCACCAACCATTCGTCGAGCCAGCAGAGAACATCATTGAGAACAGTCGGACAGGCTCGAAAATTTTCGCAAAATGTCTTGCTTCAACTGTTCGTCTCATCGGCGCAGATCAGGCGATACTCTTTCTAAACCGATCATGCAAGCAGCAGCTCAACGTCAAGGTCCAATACCTCTTCCTCTCGCCCATTCTAAGAATTTCATCATGAGAAATGACGAGAAGAGAGAGCTCATCAACAATCAGATACTTGACTGGCCCATGAGGAATTTACGACTCCTCTAAGCCAGTTTGAGGCAATCTACAACATTTAGAAATCATCAACGCAGCCATTCATCAGGAGATCATCAGCGAACTAAGAATTATCAGCATTTATCGAGGCTTACGCGAGAGGAGTCAACTCTGGCGCTAATTTCAACAGAAGTCCATCACCATCAGCAGGGAGGGGAATCCAGGAACTACAGAATTGAGAGTTAGGTATTATCTTCCATTTATTATTTTATTGGCAAGTGATACGTCTCTCACCTTATGTTCCTCCTCTTAGCAATCAACAACAATGAGCTCGGCGACAACTGAGGGAATTTACGCCTCTCTCAGTCGACAAAGGGCTTACCAGAAGGAAGAACATCACCAAGAGGAGGTTCAAGAGTCACCAAAAGGGGACACGACCTTCAGATCAACAGTCAGCTCATCATCTACATCGCTAAAAGAAATCATCAACAGATTTAGCAAGAGATCGGCGCTCTAAGAAACATTAAACAGCCGATTCACATAATGAAGAGACTGGTCCATTCAACATTAGCAGGAGGATTGACAACCAAGGCGGTTCACCTCGTCAAATCCTAGAATCTTCAAGTAGTTGGCACCAACACACAGCAATTATGGAACACTACGAGGTACGTAATTGCACAGTTTGTTCACCGAGGGTTTCTCCAACGACCGTAAGGAAACCTTCAACGAGCAGCTGATGGAGCTTCACCAAAATTCAGGGACCAGGAAACATGCAAATTTAATGTAATCAAATGCATACAAATTGCGGAGCTATCACCACAGATGATCAACAACTGTGAGACACAGTTAAATCTACAGAAATCAACAAAAGGCATCAGAATTTCCAGAAGCCTCTCCGGCATACTATCTACCGCAGAACAGGCCCTGGGAGAAGATGTTATCACCAAGCAGCTAGGGGACCCCAAAGGCTCCAGGATTGAGAGATAAGTATCACGTTCCATTTATCGTTATTTTGGCAAGTGATACCTCTCTCAACCTGTGTTTCTCCCCTCAGCAATCATCAGCCTCGAGTTCGACGATGATCAACGGAATTTACGCCTCCTGCGACTCGACAGTCGGCGCTTTCGCCAACTGGGGGAATTTACGCCTCCCTAAACTCGACAAGGAATTCACCAGGATGACAGCAACTCAACAGGAAGACGTCAAGGACACCTAGAAGTTCTCAGTGGCTAACTTGAAGAATTAGCCACGCCCCCGGCGTCCTCAACAACACCAGTACAGCACCAGCAGACAATTCTCCGAAGACCATCATCAGCACCAGAAAATCACTCAAAAGAAGAAGAAGCAAATCAACGAGAACAGCAGAGAAAACTCAACAATTAATTCATCATCCCCGATGATGAATTGCCCCCGGGGTGTTTGAAACACAACTAAAATTCCAGAACATTCTGGTCGACCATCGGTCTACTTCGAAAATCTCCGGGTCCCGCCGGTTCATCAGTCATAAGTGACCGAAACACGCGCGAATCAGTTTAGGCACAGCCTCTCATCGTACAAGTCTAATTCGGGCAAATCACCTGTAGAAGTCTTACATCGCACCTCACCGAGTACAGTAGCTTCTTGAATCTCACCTAGCTTACTAGTAACCAAGTACACCACCGGTCTTTGTAAGATCAATGTTTCGTTCCGTACATCACCTCAGTTTTATCCGTCTAAATTCAACTATTATCAGTGATTCAACTTTATTAAAATTGCAGAAAATCAGCAGTGATTTTAAGACACTCAACAGTGACATTTAATACTAAAGAGGATACAAGGAATTTATTTCACGACGTCGTTCGATCCCACGAATAAATAGTGATATTTTTGTAATCAGTGTCATCATTAATTTTCCAGCATCTCCCTCCACATTTTTCTCCCACATCCACCTTCAACCTAGTTCCTCACCAAACAAGTTCCTAGACAAGCTCCCCTATCCCGCTTAGATTCGAAAATATTCATCAAGAACCAAATAGTAGAGTGTTGCTCCAAAAACAATTTTTTTTACGTTATTTTTGGGGTCGTATTATGGATGGAAAAAAAGTCACGTCAATTTGGCTCTTCATTCCTTTTCTGCTACCCTCTTTGCCCCACTCGCGCCCATTATGAAGAATTCATTCTTTCCAATTTCGAAATTCGGTCCCGATTTAGAGTCGGGCGACAGAAGGGAGGATTCAGCATCAAATAATCAAATTCATCTTCATCAATAATTATCTATTTTCGTATTCTGTTCAGTTGCCCGCTGTCATCCTCCATAACTGATTGGTGGGAATCGCGGAAGTTCTTGCGCATGTGTTACTTGTAGTTTCATAACCTGCAAACGTGCTGTTATTACTGTCGATTTATCTAATGCATCAGATCTCCTGTGCATTCAAAATGCAATAAAAGTGCGATTAAATAATAAATATTGAAACACATATCACATGTAGTTTCATAACCTGTGAATATATCACATGTAGTTTCATTACAACGTAACCATTTTGCCCCATTGTTTTTTTCTTTTTTAACTTCCCGACCCGAAGGGAGGAAGTTATTGTAATGACCCCTAATATCGAATGTGGATATTTCATCATATTTCCATGTTTCATGACCCCTGGAAAAATTCTATGACGTTTTTGGATGGGTGTGTTTTTTTTTTTTTTTTTTTTTTTTTTTTTTTTTTT
>NW_021680958.1:18228-19205 GCF_001412515.2 Diachasma alloeum
TTTTTTTTTTTTTTTTTTTTTTTTTTTTTTTTTTTTTTTAGGTTTGAGGTAATCTTCAAAAGATTCCGTTAAAAGGATGTTAAAAAAAACGGATCTCAGATTTTTACTGAGTGAAGCCCTCTTTCCGCAATTCCTCTTACCCCATATTCCCCACGGAACGGCCGTCAGGCATTACTTCGCGGGGGGGGACATCAGCTCTTGCTCTTCCTCTACTAACATCACTAACCGTACGTCCTCCTTCCTCACTTAGGTGTTGGGCGTGGGAAGAAGGTTCCGGTAGCTTTTCCTCCTATACACCGTTCTTTCGACGCCGCTCTTCCTCGCGGAGCTCCTTTATGACTTTCGTCGCAAAGTCACTCGTTCCGTCCCAGGCTGTTTTCGATGACAGCATGGCTTCCACCAAGTTCTCGGGCAGGATCGATGCTCCAAGTTCATTCTCCCACTCCAAGCGGCTCGTTCTGAAACGTGGACACATGAAAAATACATGCTCTGCGTCTTCCATGGTACCTAAGCAGGTCGGGCAATCCGGGCAATCTTCATGTTTGAATTTATGAAGGTAAGCCCGGAAGCACCTATGCCCTGAAAGCAACTGTGTCAAATAGTAGTTGGTCTCTCCGTACTCACGATTCACCCAAGCACTCAGCTGCGGGATAAGACGATATGTCCATCTACCTTTCAGTGAGGTACTCCATCGTAACTGCCATCGTTCTATGCTCTTTCGTCTGGCCTCAGCCTGAATCTCGGTTGGACTTAATGACGTCTCTCCTTTTTGCTGGAATAGGGATCTTCGTTCCTCGGCTAGCACTTCAATTGGCATCATTCCGGCTATAACACACACGGCATCGTTGGACACGGTGCGAAATGCGCTGGCGACTCTAAGGGCACTGAGTCGGTAGACAGGCCCCACTTTGCGCTGATTCTGCTGTAATTGAAGGGCCTCCGCCCATACAGCAATGCCGTAGGTGAGTACTGACGTA
>NW_021680958.1:20751-38094 GCF_001412515.2 Diachasma alloeum
AATGCCGTAGGTGAGTACTGACGTAATCACCGATGACAGTAATGCTCGTCTCCTCTGCTTGGGACCTCCAATGTTGGGCATGAGGCGAGACAAAGCTGCTCGAACCCCTGACGCCTTAGTTGTGATGTGTTCCACTTGCTGCTTAAAACTGAGTCGGGCATCAATCATCACTCCCAAGTACCGAATATACGGCTGGGATGTGAGCTCATAATCCCCGATTTGCAGCATGATTGTCTCCAACACCTTTCTGCTTGTGATCAACACGGCCTCCGTTTTATGCTCGGCCAGGCTCAGGCCGACGGAGTCCATCCAACGGCGATCACCGATGACAGTAATGCTCGTCTTCTCTGCTTGGGACCTCCAATGTTGGGCATGAGGCGAGACAAAGCTGCTCGAACCCCTGACGCCTTAGTTGTGATGTGTTCCACTTGCTGCTTAAAACTGAGTCGGGCATCAATCATCACTCCCAAGTACCGAATATACGGCTGGGATGTGAGCTCATAATCCCCGATTTGCAGCATGATTGTCTCCAACACCTTTCTGCTTGTGATCAACACGGCCTCCGTTTTATGCTCGGCCAGGCTCAGGCCGACGGAGTCCATCCAACGGCGAATCACCTCGAAAGTCCTTCCAAATTTCATTATTCCTCCTAGAAGAACGATGGGATTGACTTTCTGCCGTCATTGTCGATGCAGCTTGGTATGACTAAGGTTTGAGTCAAATTCCAGTGAAATCGTCTCAACGGTTTTGGAGTTATAGAAAAATTAATTTTTGGATTCGAATTTTTTCAATTTTGAATTGCCACTGGATGTCATAACCATACTTGAATTAAGTGGAATAGTCATAGTCCCAAATTTATACCCAGATCAAGAAAAGGCTGCACATCCATTGACCGGAATCCATCATCTAATTATATACATTTTTAACACGTTTTAACTTTGAATGATGCAAGTCATTTGTCTATTTGAAGGTATAGTTTGAATTCAAAATTCAGAGACGAGCTATGAAGTTGGTCACGAACACCCAAAAGTTACCAAAAAACGCCGGTGAAACGGCATTACTAGTGCCCTTCATCAGATATACAGCTAGCTATAGATCAAAATTTCATCGAGAAAAAAAAGTTTTGATTTTCAGGAATGTGTCACTGATTTTCCGGAATCTCTCACCGATTTCCAGGAATTTACCTTCGATTATTGGGGATTCGTGATTTTTAAATTTAGTGAGTGCAACATTTTGAAATTCAGTGAGTTTGCCACAATTTTTCGGTGTCAGTATCACTAAATTTCAGTGACATTGTCACTAATTTTCAGAGTTATTTCACTGATTTTAAGGCACTCATGTCTAATTTTCACCGTCTTCCACCGACATATCTCTAATTTTTAGGTATCTATCACCAGATTTCAGTGAAAAAGTCGAGTATTACCAATAATTGGTGATAGACTCCTCAAAGTCAGTAACATCTCCCTGAAAATGGAAACTCGTTTTTTCTCTGTGTTGGATGGAGGGAATAATCAGGTACAATTCATGATCTTCCAGAGTTCAAAGCGTCCACCAATTGTCAGGTTTCTATGGAATATTGGTGCCAAATTATTCGGGGCATCAGAAATCATCAAGCAATGTGATTTTCACCAGAAAGAATCATTCCTAACTCTCTAATTTGCTGAGAAAATGCCCCATGTTGTTCACAAAGGCTATGTTTGCGGCAATTAATGTTCGTGTTATTTGACATCAAGCGGAATTAGCAAAGATAATGAAAAGATTCCTGAGACAATTCGGCAATTAACTGTTGAAAAGTTTAGTTGTAGATGAAGATTCAATAAGTTCTCTCGAACATGTTCAACCTCTCCAATTTCAGTCCGTTCAATTACCGAACACTCAATTGCCCCCAACAACATGACACAGACCCCTAGAAAACTCCAGTGACTTATACCTACACCACTTCTGTGGACGTTAATTGCTCCATGGCCAAGAATTATAGCCGATAAAACTGCCCACGACAATTTCGATTGCAGACTCCTTCCTTAGGACATGGACAAACTGTTGGTTTATCGACGGATGAACTAACCTTCCTTTCTCGTAAAATTACACTAAATTATAGCAACCTGACACGCTGGATAATTTAGGCCTCGTCAGGATCCCGGTTATTACTTGTGCTTCTGAATGGAAGCTTTGTAATAATCGATTTCTACAATCTTCTAATTTTTCCTGGAAATGATGTAGAATGTCATGAAACTTGAAGATATGATGTTTTTAGAAAATGTGTGTATGTATGTGCCGATTTTTAAGAAGGAAAAACAAATTCTGTCACATAATTAACTTCCCGACCCGAAGGGAGGAAGTTATTGTAATGACCCCGAAAATCGAATTTGGAATTTCCATGATTTCTCCACATTTCTCGGCCTCTCGGATCATCCTGAAACGTTTTTGGAAACATGTCTGTAGGTTTTTTTTTTTTTTTGGGTTCATGAACGGAAAAATGCTCTTTACGCACTAACACACTCCAGACGGGTAGTGTCTGAAGTGTAGTGTCCGAGTCGGTCAGGTCTAAATGGTAGCGACAACGAGCAAGTATCTGCTCGGCGAATGTGCAACCCATACGGACTAAAAAACCGAACATGACCCTAATAATCATTGACCTTTTCTTCCCCTCGCGGCACCACCGTTAAGTATTACTTCGCGAGGGAGGTCTCAGCTATTTGCTCTTCCTTATTCCAACCTTATGTACGTCCTCCTAGCCTACAAAGATGTTGGGTGTAGATAGGAGGTTCCAGTAGGTTTTCCGCCTGTGTTGCAGCCTTGCGCTCGCGTTCCTCTTTCCTGAGCTCTTTTATGACTTCAGCCGCAAAGTGACTCGTTGCGTCCCAAGCTGCCTGCGATGATAGTAATACATCCGTTAGATTTTCAGGCAGTACTTCCATTTTTAGTGTGGACACCCAGATATGCCTGGTCTCGCTGAAACGCGGGCATGCGAAGAACACATGCGCCGCATCATCATCCACTTCTGGGCAGGTTGGACATTTCGAGGAATCTTCATGCTTGAATTTATGAAGATACGCTCTAAAGCATCCGTGCCCAGAAAGCATCTGCGTCAGGTAGTAGTTCACCTCCCCGTGTCCGCGATTTAGCCAGACATCCACTTTAGGGATCAGGCGATGAGTCCGTCTCCCCTTGGTGGAGTTGTCCCACTTCAGCTGCCATCGCCTTAGGCTGTTTCGCCTTTCTTCAGACGTCAACTCCTCGGGACTCAGCACTTCGGATCTTCTACGCTCATACAGAGCTTTCCGCTCCTCAGCCAAAATCTCGATCGGCAACATTCCTGCGATGACACACACTGCGTCCTCAGAAACCGTCCGATATGCACTTGCGACTCTAAGGACACTGAGTCGATAGACTGGTGCGATCTTACGTCGTGCTTCCTGTAGTTGTAGGACAGTTCCCCAGATGGGGATGGCATATGTGAGCACGGAAGTAATCACTGAGGACAGTAGTGCTCGTCTCCTCTGCTTGGGTCCCCCGATGTTTGGCATGAGGCGTGATAAGGTGGATCTCACAACAGATGCCTTGGTCCCCACGTGCTCAGCTTGCTGCTTGAAATTCAGTCGTGCATCGATCATCACCCCCAGGTATCGGATGAATGGCTGGGAGGTGATTTCACAAGACCCGACTTGCAGCGTGATCGTCTCGATCTTCTTCCTGCTGGTGATCAATACGGCTTTCGTCTTCTGTTCCGCTAGGCTCAGTCCAACAGAATCCATCCAGCAGCGGATCGTCTCGAACGTTATGCTGAAAACACGCTTCATGTCCTCCAGGTGTTTCCTGATTATGACCACAGCCACGTCGTCTGCAAATGCCACAAGCTTAGTCCACGAGGGCAGTTTCAGCTTCAGCAGCCCGTCGTACATGATGTTCCAGAGGAGGGGACCCAGGACTGAACCTTGGGGTACTCCTCCTGCCACTTTGTACTTCTTAGGCCCAGTCTCGGTATCATACATGAGGACCCTTTTGCTGAAATAGCTACTGACCATCCTCCGCAAGTAGCCCGGCACATCCAGTTTGGCAAGAGCCTCCATGATGCAGTCCCACCTAGCTGAATTGAAGGCGTTCTTGATGTCCAGAGTCACCACCAAGCAATACTCCTTAGTGCCATTCAACCATCGTTCCCCTTCAATCGCTTTCCTAGCGGTTTCGACGACAAGGTTGATGGCATCAAGTGTGGACCGGCTTTTCCGAAAACCATATTGATTCCCAGCAAGCGCGGGTTCCACGGCAGCTTCTATCCTCTGGTGGATGATACGCTCGAGAATCTTGCCAGCAGTATCGAGCATGCAGAGGGGACGGTAAGATGAAGGTTCGTCCGGTGGTTTATTCCCTTTTGGGAGCAGTACCAACCTCTGCTGCTTCCACATGGCAGGAAAGATGCCCTCTCTGAGGCACTCGTTGTAAACATCCAGGAACTGCTCTGGCATCGTGTTAATGGCCAGCTTCAACGCGATGTTCGGGATTCCGTCCAGCCCTGGAGCTTTGGAGTTTCCCACTCTTTTGCAGGCCTCCATCAGCTCTTCCCTGGTGATCTCCGGGACAATTTCTCCTTCCCATTGTTCAGTGTTGCGGCGAAATCCCGGTTGACTTGGGAACAGCGTCTCCACAATTCTGTTCAGGAGCACTGGACACGATGGTGATGGCATTGATTGACTCTTGAGTCGTGTCATCACCACCCTGTAGGGCCTCCCCCATGGGTCGGTCTCCACCTCGCTAAGGAGCTCGCTCCAGCATTGCCTCTTGCTATGCTTGATGGCTTTGCTGAGCTTTCGCCGTGCCTTCTTGTACTTCATCTCCAACTCCATGAAGTTGGGACTTTTCCTACCACGCTGAGATGACCTCCTGGCTGCGTTGCACTCCTTCCGTAGCACAGCGATGGTCTCATTCCACCAGTACACTGGTGGATGTCGATTCGTGGTCCGCTTTCTCGTCATTGTGGCGTCGCAGGCTTTACTCACCTTCCTCCTGATGCTCTGCGCCTTCGAAGTCGCATCTGTACCAGCGATTGGATGGTCATCTAATGCCACCGCAAATGAGCCTGGGTCGAAAGTGCTCACTCTCCAGCCAACGCTGTTGGTCTTCTTGGCTGTTGATGCGACCTTCTGGTTGGAACATATCTCCTAAAGTATGGCTCGGTGGTCACTAGCCGTATATATATCAGCTACTCTCCATGAGTAGTGTCTCTTAGCGAGAGCACCACTCACGAAGGTAAGATCCACAATTGAGCTCGCCTCTCCCCGCATGAAGGTTGGTTCATCTCCTCTGTTCATCAAGATCACGTCCAAAGCGGACATGGCTTCCAGAACAGCTTGACCCTTAGCGTTTGTCACCTTGCTACCCCAGTCAACTGCCCAGGCATTGAAGTCACCAGCTATCACCACGGGAAAGTGTTGCTTGGCATCCACAGTCAGCCTGTCCAGGAAGTCTGTGAACTCATCGATGCTGAGACTCGGTGGGGCATAACAGCTGTAGACGTGAATTCCATCGATCTTCGCCTTCACGTAGCCATTCCTGCTTCCGGTGTCTTGAAAAGGCCTGTTCCCACAAGCCCAGATTACTGCCCCGCCATTGGCATCAGTAACCCAGGATTGGGTGCCGAGGTGTCGGTACGGCTCCGAAATCATAGCCAGATCAATCTTCAGCTCTCGCACCGTTTGCATAAGCAAGTCATGTGCGTCCCCACAGTGGTTGAGGTTGAGCTGTAACACCTTGCAGATCTTCCTCCCCTTATCGCCTTTTGCTGGTGAGCTTCTGGAGTGCCGCGGTATAGGCTGGGCATCTATTGCTACCAGCAACATGAGCACTATTCTCCTTATTGCCTTTGTCAATGCAAAGGGCGCATTGCGGTTCTTTCTCGCAGTCCTTGGCTTTGTGGCCATCCCCTACACACCTCGTACAGAGCTTCGAGCGATCCACAACGCTCGTGCATTTTGTAGCGAGGTGTCCGTATTGCCAACACCTGAAGCACTTGATCGGTCTCTGCACTCTCCGTACCCGGCAGTTGACCCAGCCAATCTTTATCTTCTTCCCGATCTGCTGTTCCCCCAGAATTTTCGTGACAGCAGCTGCCGTGAGTGTCACTGAAGCAGTTTGAGTCCCTCCATAGGCTTTCCGCAGCGATTTTATGGCCTCCAGACCAATCTCGCACTTCTCACCTACTTCTTTCTGAAGCGCAACGAGAACGTCCTCCTTCGAAGTCTCCTCATCGAGGTCTTTGATCTCGAGATCTTCCATCGGCTCCTTACTTAGCACTTCGGCTTCACTTCCTAGGAGTGCGACAATCGCTGATCGTAGCTGGGAGGCTTCATCCGCCTTCTTCTTGCTCAGAATAATCAGCATGTCTCCAGTGGTCGTACGTCTGATTCTCTCGACGCAATCACTAGCCTTATCACAAGCACTGTCTTTCTTCACTCGCTTAAGGAGGTCCAAGTAGTTCTCCTTCTCTTTGTGTCGGATGATCAGCGCTTTTGGCCTAGCCGCCAACTTCTTCTGAGTCTGCTTCGTGTTCGGGTTTCCCCGTAGCGTCTTAGGAGCCGAGTCACCTTTCTCCCTTCGTTGCTTCCACTTCTGCCAGCCCTGGTCTTCACTGGCTTCATCCTTGTTGAACCTGCCTTGATTGGTCTCGCCCTTGGTTCGCTCGCCTCTAGCACGATCCTTCATGCTAGGTTCATTCCTTTTTGTCCCCTCCTCCTGGCGCGGTGACGTGAGCCGCTCGGGTGGACTTGGGGTCTTATCTTTCTTGGACCTTTTGAGCGAATCGGAATACGTTCCAGGTGATTCCCGATTTCTCTTCTTATTTCCTCCAGTGTCTTTCCAGTTCTGGTCTTGTGACCCTCCTTGCGACCCTGCATCCTTCATCGTCCGTTCCCTAATCTCAGCATTTTTCAATGCTGGTTTGTCGGATTTCACTTTCTTCGGCGGCACTTGTTCTGGCAGACGTTCATGCAACAACCTAAGTCGCCTAGTAGAAGCCTGAACGCTCCTATCCATCTGGCGAATATTCTCATTTATTGTTCGCCTATTTTTGTCCATCAACTGGGACAAAAGATCTGCGATGAGCTTCTCGTGGCGATCCCATTCTTGTTTACGTCTCGCTTCTTCATTTGAGACGGTGAGATCGATCTCGTGCTGAGTCTGCACCTGCACCACACTCGTGGGATGTGGGATCAAGGTGTACTCATGCGGTACGGTGAACTTTGTCACCCCTTGAGGCTGAGCCTCTTCTCCACTTGTAGCATCTGAGGCCAAGTGGTCCGCCTTTGCATAATGTGATGATTGGCTCCTCCCATAATCCATGGAGCCGGCATCAGAACTGATGGCGGGATTCTCCTTGTTAAGGCTACCCGCATGGGAACTTTCAATTTTTTCATCACTCATCATTTTTGTACTAGCTGTTATCGGGAGCCTGACCCGGGCGTGTTTTAGGGAGCCCACCCTGCACACCGCTTTTAGAGTTGGGTTTCTCGGAAGGTGTTGGTTCGCGCCGACGTATTTTATTTAGTCGGTACCCTATATTCTGAACGGCAGTTCAGAATATCGAGCATTCCCCCATCCACCACCTGGGGACGCGCCACGTTGCAGGACCTTCCAACCTGCGAAAACTCTCGGAGGGTAAAGGCGTTCCTCGTCGAAAGGATCCGTGGTCTGTGTGTGTGTGTGTGTGTACGTATATGACCAAAATTTTGGGCAACGATATCTTCTGAACAAATGAAGCGATTCGATTTTTTTTTCAATCGATGCGTTTTGATGTAACTTAGAACTGATTAGATTATGAAATCGATCGCCTCAGCGGTTTGTCAGTTATTCGCATAAAACGTGAAAAAATGACGATTTCTTGGAAATTCAATGATTTCATCCGGACGAATGATGTCATTCGCATTTTTGTTATTGCAATCGATGCGTGTCGATGTAACTCGGGGGTGATCAGTGTATGAAGAAGATCGTCTCAGCGGTTGGTTAGTTATTCGCATAAAACATGTAGAAAATGACGATTTCGTGAAAGTTCAATGATTCTATCCGAAGAAATCTTATCATTCTCTTTTTTTTTATTTCAATCGATGCGTGTTCATGTAACTTAGGAGTGATCAGTGTATGAAGGCGACCGTGTCAGTGGTTTATTACTTATTCGCATGAAATATGTGTGAAAATGACAAAAATTCAAAGATTTTATGCCGAGAAGTGATGTGATTATTATCTTTTTTTCAATCTATGAGTGTTAAAAAAAAACTTCAAACCGATGAGTATATGAGGCCTCAGCAGTTTCTTAGTTATTTGCATAAAACATGTGAAGGAATGACAATCTCTTCAAAATTCATTGCATTCACCTAGAAAAATCATTTCATTCGCATTTTTTTTTTCCTCCATGGTAAGTCGAATTCGTCTCCAACCACCAAGAATTGGAAATTCGATTTTTTTTATCAAGAAATTAACAAAATAAAATTCCAACGATTTTTTTTTCGACATAAAATTTATTCACATAAAACTTGAAAAAAAAAATGCCAAAAAGCCTTAATGTCCTAGAAATTCGACCATTTTACCTAAGGTAACGATGGGATTGGAATTAATTTTGTGGAATCGATGCGTCTCCACATAACTTGGTTCCCATTGGATTTTGAGCAAAATCGCCTCAGTGGTTGTTGAGTTTTTTAAATAAAACTTTCGAATTTTGCGATTAAAAAAAAGGGAAAGTTGGAAAATTTTAGAGTGGGTTAACTTTGAAGTTACAAAATTTTGAAGTGGGTCAACTTTGAAGTTGCAAATTTTTAAGTGGATCAGCTTCGGAGTTGAGAGAATTTTGAAGTGGGTCAAGTAAAAAGTGGGGTTAACTCAAACTTCAATCAAGTTTGAGTTAAATTAAATTGCAAATGCGTTCTTTGCGAAATCACCCTAAGGGTAATGCCACAATGGATGCAACGCTAAATGCATGAAACGCATGAAATAATTATCCAATTGTTTTCCGAATATTTCTGACAATGATTAGTATTGCGTCAAATAATTATCCAACTGTTTTCCGAATATTTCTGACAATAACTAGCGTTGCGTATATAGCGTGCGCCGCATTCACTGTGGCATGACCCCAGCGTCAACAAAAACAAATGGTCGGGAAGTTATTGGTTCGACCCGTAATGGGTCACACCCAATTCCACCAACTCCTACTGGTCATATCCCAAAGAGGGAGTGCGCGAAGCGCGCGACCGGGCCTGATTTTTAATAAATAAAGGGGGGGGGGCGGATTTTGTAAATTTGTAACGTGCCCATTTTGATCCATTGTTTTTTTTTCTTAATGAATAAAGATGTTGGGGGGGGGGATTCTGTAAATTAGTACCAAAATCATCTTGCCCTATTGTTTTTTTTAATGAATAAAAGTGGCGGGAGGGGTGAAATTTGGAAACTTGGAACGTACCCCTTTTGCTCCATTGTTTTTTTCTGAATGAGAAGAGAGGAGGGGGATTTTGTAAATTTGTAACGTACCCATTTTGACCCATTGCTTTTTTTCTTTTCTTAATGAGCAAAGGTTGCGGAGGGGGGGGGTAAATTTTGTAAATTAGTAACAAAACCATTTTATACTCAAATGACTGAGAATCAGCTGAAACGTCGAGATATACAATTCCCTGAGAAAGTGTTTTAAGAACTTTTTGGGTCAATTTTGGATTGTCACATTCTTTTGAAAAAATGAAAAAAAAAACGTTTCGGAAAGTTATACTCAAATGACTCAGAATCAACGGAAACGTCGAGATATGCTATTCCGTGAGAAAGTATTTTTCGAATTTTTTGGGTCGAATTTTAAATTTTTAATTTCCCTTCAAAAAATTGAAAAAAAAGGTCTCGGAAAGGTATACTGAAATGACTGAGAATCAACTGAAACATCAAGATATACAATTCCCTGAGAAAGTGTTTTAAGAACTTTTTGGGTCAAATATTGAATTTTCGCATTCCTTTCAAATAATAAAACAGAGAAGTCTCGGAAAATTATACTCAAATGACTCAGAATCAACTGAAACGTCGAGATATACTATTTCCTGAGAATGTCTTTTTCGAACTTCTTGGGTCAATTTTTGAATTTTCAAATTCCTTTTAAAAAATGAAAAAAAGAAGTTTCGGAAAGGTATACTCAAATGACTCAGAATTAACTGAGTCAAGATGTAAGTCGAAAAGTGGTTTATTTCATGTAGAAACGAGTCAAGCCGACGTCGGTTTGAATCAAGCCGAGAAATCAGTTTGAATCAAACCAAAAAACGGTGTAATTCGCGCTAAAATTCTGCCTGTTTCAGATAGTAAATAGCAACTTGATTCTAGTAGATTTTTCCGTTTGATTCAGACCGATTTTTCGGTTTGATTCCCGCCGATTTTTCGGTTCGATTGAGACCGGTTTGGGCCTATGGGGCTTCATCAATGGGGAGGAGGTTTAACATGAGGGGAACTTTCTGTGTGACAGGGTTTATAGAAAGGGGAGTATGTAGATCATACTAAACTGTCGATATACAGCCCTCCTGTATAGTAGACTTAGCTCGTCGATGAGTTTATCAAAGATATCTCTAAAACTAAGGGAGATAGCAAATTTTTACTGAAAAATTGGGGCGGGGAGGGGGGTTGTGCTTTGAGGATTCACAGCCAAAGACATTGAAAATTGAAAAGCTAAATTTCGTGGAGCGTTTGATCGTTCTTTTTATGAGAATTCGATTCGCGGTAAAAAAAATCATGAGCACAGAGGAAAAAAAATGCNAGGATTCACAGCCAAAGACATTGAAAATTGAAAAGCTAAATTTCGTGGAGCGTTTGATCGTTCTTTTTATGAGAATTCGATTCGCGGTAAAAAAAATCATGAGCACAGAGGAAAAAAAATGCAAATTCAAGAATTTTTTTTCTAGATTCTAGTATCTGCAATTTATAACTTGCATCCGGATCAAATGTAGAAAACAAAAGTTTAATTTTAGAGAATAAACCAATGAAATTGATCAATGAAAAAAGTATTGTTTTAAGGCAAAAATTTTCTGAAATCTCTGTAATTAGGGGATGAAATTCTTTATATTAGTACCTTTGCATAACGAAACTGAAAAATGATAATAATCAATCCAAATTATCTCAGTAACGAAGCGGTAAAAGGTGACAAGTCGATTTTTTTTCCGAAAATGAATTATTGATGGAAAACGATTCTACCTATTGCGTTACATATCCTTTATAAACAATTTGAGAAAAAAAATTAACTATATTTTTATTCAAGTTAAAAACAGAATAAATCCTGAATTTCATTCTCAACGGTTATCTTGCGAGTTGAATGGCCTGATTCTGATATGAAAAAAATTTTCGAGCCAAATAAGTCGACTTATACCTTACGCAGAAAGAAAAAGTGAGTTAGCTTTAGAAAAAAGTTTCTAAGTATTAGAAAAAAAATCGTTTCAAATAAATGATTAAACTGAGTATTAATTGTATAGAACGATACAGTGGACTCTGGTTAGAGGCATATTGGTTAGTGTCGAACTTCCCCTCAATTTTTTTGTCTCGCCGCTCAAGCGCTTCCCCCACTCTGTCCCCACCCAAGCCGGAGAGTACACACTCCAATATTTTCTTCAAATTGCTATTGTCTTCCGATTCCAGTAAAGACGAAAAATAAAATATTCTGCATTTGAATTGTCGATCAAAAAATTTAGTCCACTTCTGGCTGTCATGGGGGAGGATCTCGTTTTGTTGGCATAAAATTAATTCGAAATTGGATTAAATAAAATAATGAAGCCAGGTAAAGAAAACGACTGTAACATTTTTGATTCACATGCTTCGTTAACTCCAGAAGAAATATCTGTTCTATGGAATGTTAGGTACAAAGCTTCTGTGATCAAATATAGTCAATGAAATTAAAAATATTGATAATAAAAAAATCGTGTGAATCCATATGAATATTGCTGTGATAGTTGAAGCTGTGAACTAAAGTTTATTATTAAAATAAAGTGTTGAATTGAGAGAGAAAAGAAATAGTATTTTTCATATTATCGTTCCCAGTTCTCGGAAGTCGGGCTCGCCGTGAGCGCGTAGTGGGGGCAGGGAAATAGAGTCGAATTCTCCGAAATCGCTTCCCCTATCCCGCAAAACAGTCGACTCTAACCAGAGTCCACTGTATACTTAAAAAAAATTTAATTTGGAGAAAATATTTTCTAATAAAATCTACAAAATTGTTGTAGTTTTTGAGGGGGAATTTTCCAAAGACGCGGAGGGGGGATTGTTTTTTTACAATAGTGAGTAAATAGTAAGTAATAATGAGTTTTTGAAAATAGGTAAGTTTTTCGAAAATATCTTTAAAACTAAGGGAAATAGCGAAGTGTTACGAAAAATGGGGATAGGAGGGGGTAGGAGGGGGTGCAATGACAATTCGCAACCCACGAAATTGAGTCGATGAGTTTTTCACAAATATCTCCAAAACAACGGGAGATAGCGAATTTTTACCAAAAAACAGGGGGTTCTCAATTTTTTTTTTCGAATTGTCAAAATTAGGAATTTCCCCGATTTTAAAAATTTGCTAAATTTTCGTAATCGTCAAAAATTTCAAATGTTTCAAAAATTTCCACAATTTCCAATGAATTTTGAAAATTTTGAAAATTTCTAATTTTGACAGATTGAAAAACAAAATGGAGAACCCCCCCTTTTTTGTAAAAAATCTCTTCTTTATCTTCTTTCAGTTTCGGAGATATATTTCGAAAATTCAGTGACTCAATTTTTTGGGTTGTGAATTTTCAAAGCACTCGTCCCCCGCCCCAAATTTTCGTAAAAATTCGCTATTCCTTAGTTTACGAGTTTTTTGAAAAACCATGGCCATATTTCCTTCCCACCGGATATGGCTGGGAGGGGAGAGAGTTTTCTTGACGACTAGGAACAAGATTTGATCCTCAGTTTGACCATTCAGAATTGACGTTCAGTTTGGCCTCTAAAGATTTTGAGGGGGTAGTAAATCTTGACTTTTCAGATTACGTTGGGTCATCTGAGTGTAACTTTTCGAGACTTTTTTTCCAATTTTTCAATGGAATTTCAAAATTCCAAATTACGACCAAACAGTTTGAAAAAACACTTTTTCAGGGAATTATGAATCTCCACGTTTCAGATAACGCTGAGTCACCTGGGTATAACTTTACGAGACATTTATTTTTCACGTTACAAAGGAAATTTAAAAATGCAAAAATTTGACCCAAAAAGTTCGAAAAACACTGTCACAGGGAATACTATATCTTAACGTTTTGATTCATTCTGAGTCATTTGAGTATACCTGTCCGAGACGTTTTTTTTTTCATTTTTTGAAAGGAATTTGAAAATTCAAAATTTGACCCAAAAAGATCGAAAAATTCTATCTCAGGGAATAGTATATCTCCACGTTTCACTTGATTCTGAGTTAGTTGAGTATAACTTTCAGAGACGTTTTTTTTTCATTTTTTGAAAAGAATTTGAAAATTCAAAATTTGACCCAAAAAGTTCAAAAACGCTTTCTCAAGGAATACTATATTTCGACGTTTCACTTAATTCTGAGTCATTTTGGTATAACTTTCCGAGACGTTTTTTTTTCTCATTATTCGAAAGGAATTCGAAAATTCAAAACGGACCAAAAAGTTTTTAAAAACACTTTCTCAGAGAATACTATATCTCGACGTTTTAGTTGATTCTGAGTCATTTGAGTATGACTTTTCGATACCTTTTTTCTTCATTTTTTTTAAAGGAATTCGAAAATTAAAATTTGACCTAAAAAGTTCGAAGAACACTTTCCCAGGGAATACCATATCTTGACGTTGCAGTTGATTTTGAGTCATTTCAGTATAACTTTTTGAGACTTTTCATTTTATGAAAAGAATTTGAAAATTCAAAATTTGACCCAAAAAGTTCGAAAAACACTTTTTCGGGGAATTGTGTATCTCGACGTTTTAGTGGATTCTGAGTCATTTGAGTATAAAATGGTTTTGTTGCTAATTTATGGGATTTCCCCTCCCCCCCACCATTATTCATTGAGAAAAAAAAACAATGGAGCAAAATGGGAATGTCCTTAATTTACAAAATTTCCCCCTCCCCTCCACCTTTATTCATTAAGAAAAAAACAATGGGGCAAAATGATTATGTTACTAGTTTACAGAATCCCCCCCCCCCATCTTTAAACATTAAGAAAAAAAAACAATGGGTCAAAATGGGCACGTTACCAATTTACAAAATCCCCCCCCCCCCCAGTCATTAAAAAAAAAACAATGGGGCAAAATGGTTACGTGATAATGAAACTACATGTGATATATTCACAGGTTATGAAACTACACGTGATATGTGTTTCAATATTTATTATTTAATCGGACTTTTATTGCGTTTTGAATGCATAGGAGATCTGATGCATTAGATAAATCGACAGTAATAACAGCACATTTGCAGGTTATGGAACTACATGTAACACATGCGCAACAACTTCCGCGATTCTTACCAATCAGTTATGGAGGATGACAGCGGGCAACTGAACAGAATACGAAAATAGATAATTATTGATAAAGATGAATTTGATTATTTGATGCTGAATCCGCCCCCCCCCCCTTTATCGCCCGACTCTAAATTGGGACCGAATTTCGAAATTGGAAAGAATTAATTCTTCATAATAGGCGCGAGTGCGGCAAAGAGGGTAGCAGAAAAAGAATCAAGAGCCAAACTGACATGACTTTTTTTCCATCCATAATAGGACCCCAAAAATAACGTAAAAAAAATTGTTTTTGGAGCAGCACTCTACTATATGGTTCTTGGTGAATATCTTCGAATCTAAGCGAGATAGGGGAGTTGCGTCTAGAAGTTTTTTTGTAGGGAATTTCCAGGGCTAAAAAAAGGTTGTCATGTGAATTTCGCTATCTTCATTGATTACGAAATGTTTAGCAGAAACTCATCGACGGATCACTCTTCGATTTACTCTTTTCTGAATATCTTGGAAGCTAACGGCGATAGGGAAATTTTGTTAAAGACCTGTTTCATTGCGAATTTTGAGGACTACAAAAAAGTTCCTATGAAAATTTTGCCATCTCCATTAGATTCAACGATATTTATCCGAAACTGATTGAGTGATTTTTCGACAGATTTTCCTATTGCATGACTTCATTTTGTTTTTGTTAGGGAGGACGGGAGTAGAATGAAACACCAGGAACAACAATTATTCATTTATCCATTATTATTATTTATCCATTCTAACCAGTAGGACTCTTAATGCCATTTGACCGGAGCACGTCTGAAAAACTTCGTTAAAAAAAACATCGTCAAAAAAACTTGGTTAAATAAACTTTGGGAAAGTGAACTTTTGGTGAATTAAACTCTTGTCAAATTAAACTTTTGTCAATAAAACCTTCCGTTTATCTTGTCTGTTGTAAGAATATGGGTCAAGTTTGTGTTTGGGATTCTACATTGTCATTAATGCTCTATTTTTGTGTTTTTTTCATTTTTTCCCTGAAGTTTTGAGAAGTTTGAGTCATTAAAGTTCTATTGTTGTGTCATTAATACTCATTAATGCTCTATTTTGTGTTATTAAGNACTTTGGGAAAGTGAACTTTTGGTGAATTAAACTCTTGTCAAATTAAACTTTTGTCAATAAAACCTTCCGTTTATCTTGTCTGTTGTAAGAATATGGGTCAAGTTTGTGTTTGGGATTCTACATTGTCATTAATGCTCTATTTTTGTGTTTTTTTCATTTTTTTCCCTGAAGTTTTGAGAAGTTTGAGTCATTAAAGTTCTATTGTTGTGTCATTAATACTCATTAATGCTCTATTTTGTGTCATTAAGGCTCATTAATGCTGTGTTTTTGTGTCATTAATGTTCATTAATGCTCTATTTTTGTATTTTTTTTGCATTTTTGCCCTGAAGTTTTGAGAAGTTTGCGTCATTAGTGCTCTATTTGAGGGTCATTAATGCTCTATTTTTGTGTTTTTTTGCATGTTTTCCGTGAAGTTTTGAGGAATTTTTTCAAGTTTTTTGAGGTTCAATTGATCCAGGTTTTTCTATTTTCNGCTCATTAATGCTGTGTTTTTGTGTCATTAATGTTCATTAATGCTCTATTTTTGTGTTTTTTTTGCATTTTTGCCCTGAAGTTTTGAGAAGTTTGCGTCATTAGTGCTCTATTTGAGGGTCATTAATGCTCTATTTTTGTGTTTTTTTGCATGTTTTCCGTGAAGTTTTGAGGAATTTTTTCAAGTTTTTTGAGGTTCAATTGATCCAGGTTTTTCTATTTTCGAGTTTTTTTGACGAAGTTTGTTTAACAGAAATTTTGAAACATGGACCCTATTTGACCCTTAACCTACAAGTCCTTGTGGGTCGATTGACCCTGTAGACCATTTGACCCTCAATTTCAAATATCCTGGAAGATCATTCAACCCACAAGACCATTTGACCCTTCACCGTGATCGTCAGTGAGCGTCGTTTGACCCTCAATTCCAAACATTCTTAAGGATCGTTTAACTCTTAAGGACGTAAAAATCGTCTAGTAGTATTTGAAAAACGACATTCACCATCGTTCCATTTTGCCCCGCGTTCTACTTCACCCCACTCTCTCATGAGGATGAGTTTCACCCCTTTACCTCTGAAAATCGGCACCAAATTACTGTAAGGTAAATTCCGAAAGGTAAATTCCAAGAACTGATATTTATATCAGTGTTGAACCTCCTCTCCTCAATCGCTATCCATTCTGAAAAACCCCAACTAATTTTTCGGTACAAAAACATTGATTCCAATAATTTACGTTTATATTAGGGCTTAAATCTCTTCACCCTACCGTAAAAATCATCCCTCGGAAAAGAAAATCAATAACTTTAATTTCTATTAGGGTAAAACGTCCTCCCTCATCGTCACCCACCCTAGAAAACCCCACCGGATGTGCTAAAAAAAAAGAAAAAAAATCATTATTATTATTATTATTATTCCCATAACTTGGATTTGCATTAGGGTTGACCCCCCCCCCCCATTGTAAAAGTCACCACCCCCCCTGAATAAACCCACCGGATGTACTAAAAAAAAAGAAAAAAAATCATTATTATTATTATTATTATTCCCATAACTTGGATTTGCATTAGGGTTGACCCCCCCCCCCCATTGTAAAAGTCACCACCCCCCCTGAATAAACCCACCGGATGTACTAAAAAAAAAGAAAAAAAAATCATCTTTATTATTATTACATTTATTATTATTATTAGTATTACTTATGTTTACATCAGGGTTCAAGCCCCGTCCCCGTCCCTCCTCTTCAGCTACCCTAAAAAACCTCCCTGGAAAAACCTCCGCACCTTTACGGCCCATCCACCCCACCCCTTACGGCCCATCCCCCCCCCC